>NC_142712.1:25314249-25468235 GCF_055471065.1 Atractosteus spatula
GTTTATTTCTGCTGAAAAACACGTTTTGACAATTTCTGATCACTGGGGTTAAGGGCTGACTCTGTGGGCTCTTCTGAGCCAGGCAGTTACACTGCGATTCTAAGGGCTGAGAAAACGTGTTTATTTCGGGCTGAAAAACACGTTTTGAAAACTGTCCTGTTCCTGCCCTATAAGTTACATGGTGGTGACCAAAGTTGCCAAAACGTGTTTATTTCTGCTGAAAAACACGTTTTGACAATTTCTGATCACTGGGGTTAAGGGGTGACTCAGTGTGCTCTTCTGAGCCAGGCAGTTACACTGCGATTCCAAGGGCTGAGAAAACGCGTTTATTTCGGGCTGAAAAACACGTTTTGAAAACTGTGCTGTTCCTGCCCTATAAGTTACATGGGTTTGACCAAAGTTGCCAAAACGTGTTTATTTCTGCTGAAAAACACGTTTTGACAATTTCTGATCACTGGGGTTAAGGGCTGACTCTGTGGGCTCTTCTGAGCCAGGCAGTTACACTGCGATTCTAAGGGCTGAGAAAACGTGTTTATTTCGGGCTGAAAAACACGTTTTGAAAACTGTGCTGTTCCTGCCCTATAAGTTACATGGTGGTGACCAAAGTTGCCAAAACGTGTTTATTTCTGCTGAAAAACACGTTTTGACAATTTCTGATCACTGGGGTTAAGGGCTGACTCTGTGGGCTCTTCTGAGCCAGGCAGTTACACTGCGATTCCAAGGGCTGAGAAAACGCGTTTATTTCGGGCTGAAAAACACGTTTTGAAAACTGTGCTGTTCCTGCCCTATAAGTTACATGGTGGTGACCAAAGTTGCCAAAACGTGTTTATTTCTGCTGAAAAACACGTTTTGACATTTTCTGATCACTGGGGTTAAGGTCTGAATCTGTGGGCTCTTCTGAGCCAGGCAGTTACACTGCGATTCCAAGGGCTGAGAAAACGCGTTTATTTCGGGCTGAAAAACACGTTTTGAAAACTGTGCTGTTCCTGTCCTATAAGTTACATGGGTTTGACCAAAGTTGCCAAAACGTGTTTATTTCTGCTGAAAAACACGTTTTGACAATTTATGATCACTGGGGTTAAGGGCTGACTCTGTGGGCTCTTCTGAGCCAGGCAGTTACATTGCGATTCTAAGGGCTGAGAAAACGTGTTTATTTCGGTCTGAAAAACACGTTTTGAAAACTGTGCTGTTCCTGCCCTATAAGTTACATGGTGGTGACCAAAGTTGCCAAAACGTGTTTATTTCTGCTGAAAAACACGTTTTGACAATTTCTGATCACTGGGGTTAAGGGCTGACTCTGTGGGCTCTTCTGAGCCAGGCAGTTACACTGCGATTCTAAGTGCTGAGAAAACGTGTTTATTTCGTGCTGAAAAACACGTTTTGAAAACTGTGCTGTTCCTGCCCTATAAGTTACATGGTGGTGACCAAAGTTGCCAAAACGTGTTTATTTCTGCTGAAAAACACGTTTTGACAATTTCTGATCACTGGGGTTAAGGGCTGACTCTGTGGGCTCTTCTGAGCCAGGCAGTTACACTGCGATTCCAAGGGCTGAGAAAACGCGTTTATTTCGGGCTGAAAAACACGTTTTGAAAACTGTGCTGTTCCTGCCCTATAAGTTACATGGTGGTGACCAAAGTTGCCAAAACGTGTTTATTTCTGCTGAAAAACACGTTTTGACAATTTCTGATCACTGGGGTTAAGGGCTGACTCTGTGGGCTCTTCTGAGCCAGGCAGTTACACTGCGATTCCAAGGGCTGAGAAAACGCGTTTATTTCGGGCTGAAAAACACGTTTTGAAAACTGTGCTGTTCCTGCCCTATAAGTTACATGGGTTTGACCAAAGTTGCCAAAACGTGTTTATTTCTGCTGAAAAACACGTTTTGACAATTTCTGATCACTGGGGTTAAGGGCTGACTCTGTGGGCTCTTCTGAGCCAGGCAGTTACACTGCGATTCCAAGGGCTGAGAAAACGCGTTTATTTCGGGCTGAAAAACACGTTTTGAAAACTGTGCTGTTCCTGCCCTATAAGTTACATGGTGGTGACCAAAGTTGCCAAAACGTGTTTATTTCTGCTGAAAAACACGTTTAGACAATTTCTGATCACTGGGGTTAAGGGCTGACTCTGTGGGCTCTTCTGAGCCAGGCAGTTACACTGCGATTCCAAGGGCTGAGAAAACGCGTTTATTTCGGGCTGAAAAACACGTTTTGAAAACTGTGCTGTTCCTGCCCTATAAGTTACATGGATTTGACCAAAGTTGCCAAAACGTGTTTATTTCTGCTGAAAAACACGTTTTGACAATTTCTGATCACTGGGGTTAAGGGCTGACTCTGTGGGCTCTTCTGAGCCAGGCAGTTACACTGCGATTCTAAGTGCTGAGAAAACGTGTTTATTTCGTGCTGAAAAACACTTTTTGAAAACTGTGCTGTTCCTGCCCTATAAGTTACATGGTGGTGACCAAAGTTGCCAAAACGTGTTTATTTCTGCTGAAAAACACGTTTTGACAATTTCTGATCACTGGGGTTAAGGGCTGACTCTGTGGGCTCTTCTGAGGCAGGCAGTTACACTGCGATTCCAAGGGCTGAGAAAACGCGTTTATTTCGGGCTGAAAAACACGTTTTGAAAACTGTGCTGTTCCTGCCCTATAAGTTACATGGGTTTGACCAAAGTTGCCAAAACATGTTTATTTCTGCTGAAAAACACGTTTTGACAATTTCTGATCACTGGGGTTAAGGGCTGACTCTGTGGGCTCTTCTGAGGCAGGCAGTTACACTGCGATTCCAAGGGCTGAGAAAACGCGTTTATTTCGGGCTGAAAAACACGTTTTGAAAACTGTGCTGTTCCTGCCCTATAAGTTACATGGGTTTGACCAAAGTTGCCAAAACGTGTTTATTTCTGCTGAAAAACACGTTTTGACAATTTCTGATCACTGGGGTTAAGGGCTGACTCTGTGGGCTCTTCTGAGCCAGGCAGTTACACTGCGATTCTAAGGGCTGAGAAAACGTGTTTATTTCGGGCTGAAAAACACGTTTTGAAAACTGTGCTGTTCCTGCCCTATAAGTTACATGGTGGTGACCAAAGTTGCCAAAACGTGTTTATTTCTGCTGAAAAACACGTTTTGACAATTTCTGATCACTGGGGTTAAGGGGTGACTCAGTGTGCTCTTCTGAGCCAGGCAGTTACACTGCGATTCCAAGGGCTGAGAAAACGCGTTTATTTCGGGCTGAAAAACACGTTTTGAAAACTGTGCTGTTCCTGCCCTATAAGTTACATGGGTTTGACCAAAGTTGCCAAAACGTGTTTATTTCTGCTGAAAAACACGTTTTGACAATTTCTGATCACTGGGGTTAAGGGCTGACTCTGTGGGCTCTTCTGAGCCAGGCAGTTACACTGCGATTCTAAGGGCTGAGAAAACGTGTTTATTTCGGGCTGAAAAACACGTTTTGAAAACTGTGCTGTTCCTGCCCTATAAGTTACATGGTGGTGACCAAAGTTGCCAAAACGTGTTTATTTCTGCTGAAAAACACGTTTTGACAATTTCTGATCACTGGGGTTAAGGGCTGACTCTGTGGGCTCTTCTGAGCCAGGCAGTTACACTGCGATTCCAAGGGCTGAGAAAACGCGTTTATTTCGGGCTGAAAAACACGTTTTGAAAACTGTGCTGTTCCTGCCCTATAAGTTACATGGGTTTGACCAAAGTTGCCAAAACGTGTTTATTTCTGCTGAAAAACACGTTTTGACAATTTCTGATCACTGGGGTTAAGGGCTGACTCTGTGGGCTCTTCTGAGCCAGGCAGTTACACTGCGATTCCAAGGGCTGAGAAAACGCGTTTATTTCGGGCTGAAAAACACGTTTTGAAAACTGTGCTGTTCCTGCCCTATAAGTTACATGGATTTGACCAAAGTTGCCAAAACGTGTTTATTTCTGCTGAAAAACACGTTTTGACAATTTCTGATCACTGGGGTTAAGGGCTGACTCTGTGGGCTCTTCTGAGCCAGGCAGTTACACTGCGATTCTAAGTGCTGAGAAAACGTGTTTATTTCGTGCTGAAAAACACTTTTTGAAAACTGTGCTGTTCCTGCCCTATAAGTTACATGGTGGTGACCAAAGTTGCCAAAACGTGTTTATTTCTGCTGAAAAACACGTTTTGACAATTTCTGATCACTGGGGTTAAGGGCTGACTCTGTGGGCTCTTCTGAGGCAGGCAGTTACACTGCGATTCCAAGGGCTGAGAAAACGCGTTTATTTCGGGCTGAAAAACACGTTTTGAAAACTGTGCTGTTCCTGCCCTATAAGTTACATGGGTTTGACCAAAGTTGCCAAAACGTGTTTATTTCTGCTGAAAAACACGTTTTGACAATTTCTGATCACTGGGGTTAAGGGCTGACTCTGTGGGCTCTTCTGAGCCAGGCAGTTACACTGCGATTCTAAGGGCTGAGAAAACGTGTTTATTTCGGGCTGAAAAACACGTTTTGAAAACTGTGCTGTTCCTGCCCTATAAGTTACATGGTGGTGACCAAAGTTGCCAAAACGTGTTTATTTCTGCTGAAAAACACGTTTTGACAATTTCTGATCACTGGGGTTAAGGGGTGACTCAGTGTGCTCTTCTGAGCCAGGCAGTTACACTGCGATTCCAAGGGCTGAGAAAACGCGTTTATTTCGGGCTGAAAAACACGTTTTGAAAACTGTGCTGTTCCTGCCCTATAAGTTACATGGGTTTGACCAAAGTTGCCAAAACGTGTTTATTTCTGCTGAAAAACACGTTTTGACAATTTCTGATCACTGGGGTTAAGGGCTGACTCTGTCGGCTTTCTGAGCCAGGCAGTTACATTGCGATTCTAAGGGCTGAGAAAACGTGTTTATTTCGGTCTGAAAAACACGTTTTGAAAACTGTGCTGTTCCTGCCCTATAAGTTACATGGATTTGACCAAAGTTGCCAAAACGTGTTTATTTCTGCTGAAAAACACGTTTTGACAATTTCTGATCACTGGGGTTAAGGGCTGACTCTGTGGGCTCTTCTGAGCCAGGCAGTTACACTGCGATTCTAAGTGCTGAGAAAACGTGTTTATTTCGTGCTGAAAAACACGTTTTGAAAACTGTGCTGTTCCTGCCCTATAAGTTACATGGTGGTGACCAAAGTTGCCAAAACGTGTTTATTTCTGCTGAAAAACACGTTTTGACAATTTCTGATCACTGGGGTTAAGGGCTGACTCTGTGGGCTCTTCTGAGGCAGGCAGTTACACTGCGATTCCAAGGGCTGAGAAAACGCGTTTATTTCGGGCTGAAAAACACGTTTTGAAAACTGTGCTGTTCCTGCCCTATAAGTTACATGGGTTTGACCAAAGTTGCCAAAACGTGTTTATTTCTGCTGAAAAACACGTTTTGACAATTTCTGATCACTGGGGTTAAGGGCTGACTCTGTGGGCTCTTCTGAGCCAGGCAGTTACACTGCGATTCTAAGGGCTGAGAAAACGTGTTTATTTCGGGCTGAAAAACACGTTTTGAAAACTGTGCTGTTCCTGCCCTATAAGTTACATGGTGGTGACCAAAGTTGCCAAAACGTGTTTATTTCTGCTGAAAAACACGTTTTGACAATTTCTGATCACTGGGGTTAAGGGCTGACTCTGTGGGCTCTTCTGAGCCAGGCAGTTACACTGCGATTCCAAGGGCTGAGAAAACGCGTTTATTTCGGGCTGAAAAACACGTTTTGAAAACTGTGCTGTTCCTGCCCTATAAGTTACATGGTGGTGACCAAAGTTGCCAAAACGTGTTTATTTCTGCTGAAAAACACGTTTTGACATTTTCTGATCACTGGGGTTAAGGTCTGAATCTGTGGGCTCTTCTGAGCCAGGCAGTTACACTGCGATTCCAAGGGCTGAGAAAACGCGTTTATTTCGGGCTGAAAAACACGTTTTGAAAACTGTGCTGTTCCTGTCCTATAAGTTACATGGGTTTGACCAAAGTTGCCAAAACGTGTTTATTTCTGCTGAAAAACACGTTTTGACAATTTATGATCACTGGGGTTAAGGGCTGACTCTGTGGGCTCTTCTGAGCCAGGCAGTTACACTGCGATTCCAAGGGCTGAGAAAACGCGTTTATTTCGGGCTGAAAAACACGTTTTGAAAACTGTGCTGTTCCTGCCCTATAAGTTACATGGTGGTGACCAAAGTTGCCAAAACGTGTTTATTTCTGCTGAAAAACACGTTTTGACAATTTCTGATCACTGGGGTTAAGGGCTGACTCTGTGGGCTCTTCTGAGCCAGGCAGTTACACTGCGATTCCAAGGGCTGAGAAAACGCGTTTATTTCGGGCTGAAAAACACGTTTTGAAAACTGTGCTGTTCCTGCCCTATAAGTTACATGGGTTTGACCAAAGTTGCCAAAACGTGTTTATTTCTGCTGAAAAACACGTTTTGACAATTTCTGATCACTGGGGTTAAGGGCTGACTCTGTGGGCTCTTCTGAGCCAGGCAGTTACACTGCGATTCCAAGGGCTGAGAAAACGCGTTTATTTCGGGCTGAAAAACACGTTTTGAAAACTGTGCTGTTCCTGCCCTATAAGTTACATGGTGGTGACCAAAGTTGCCAAAACGTGTTTATTTCTGCTGAAAAACACGTTTAGACAATTTCTGATCACTGGGGTTAAGGGCTGACTCTGTGGGCTCTTCTGAGCCAGGCAGTTACACTGCGATTCCAAGGGCTGAGAAAACGCGTTTATTTCGGGCTGAAAAACACGTTTTGAAAACTGTGCTGTTCCTGCCCTATAAGTTACATGGATTTGACCAAAGTTGCCAAAACGTGTTTATTTCTGCTGAAAAACACGTTTTGACAATTTCTGATCACTGGGGTTAAGGGCTGACTCTGTGGGCTCTTCTGAGCCAGGCAGTTACACTGCGATTCTAAGTGCTGAGAAAACGTGTTTATTTCGTGCTGAAAAACACTTTTTGAAAACTGTGCTGTTCCTGCCCTATAAGTTACATGGTGGTGACCAAAGTTGCCAAAACGTGTTTATTTCTGCTGAAAAACACGTTTTGACAATTTCTGATCACTGGGGTTAAGGGCTGACTCTGTGGGCTCTTCTGAGGCAGGCAGTTACACTGCGATTCCAAGGGCTGAGAAAACGCGTTTATTTCGGGCTGAAAAACACGTTTTGAAAACTGTGCTGTTCCTGCCCTATAAGTTACATGGGTTTGACCAAAGTTGCCAAAACATGTTTATTTCTGCTGAAAAACACGTTTTGACAATTTCTGATCACTGGGGTTAAGGGCTGACTCTGTGGGCTCTTCTGAGGCAGGCAGTTACACTGCGATTCCAAGGGCTGAGAAAACGCGTTTATTTCGGGCTGAAAAACACGTTTTGAAAACTGTGCTGTTCCTGCCCTATAAGTTACATGGGTTTGACCAAAGTTGCCAAAACGTGTTTATTTCTGCTGAAAAACACGTTTTGACAATTTCTGATCACTGGGGTTAAGGGCTGACTCTGTGGGCTCTTCTGAGCCAGGCAGTTACACTGCGATTCTAAGGGCTGAGAAAACGTGTTTATTTCGGGCTGAAAAACACGTTTTGAAAACTGTGCTGTTCCTGCCCTATAAGTTACATGGTGGTGACCAAAGTTGCCAAAACGTGTTTATTTCTGCTGAAAAACACGTTTTGACAATTTCTGATCACTGGGGTTAAGGGGTGACTCAGTGTGCTCTTCTGAGCCAGGCAGTTACACTGCGATTCCAAGGGCTGAGAAAACGCGTTTATTTCGGGCTGAAAAACACGTTTTGAAAACTGTGCTGTTCCTGCCCTATAAGTTACATGGGTTTGACCAAAGTTGCCAAAACGTGTTTATTTCTGCTGAAAAACACGTTTTGACAATTTCTGATCACTGGGGTTAAGGGCTGACTCTGTGGGCTCTTCTGAGCCAGGCAGTTACACTGCGATTCTAAGGGCTGAGAAAACGTGTTTATTTCGGGCTGAAAAACACGTTTTGAAAACTGTGCTGTTCCTGCCCTATAAGTTACATGGTGGTGACCAAAGTTGCCAAAACGTGTTTATTTCTGCTGAAAAACACGTTTTGACAATTTCTGATCACTGGGGTTAAGGGGTGACTCAGTGTGCTCTTCTGAGCCAGGCAGTTACACTGCGATTCCAAGGGCTGAGAAAACGCGTTTATTTCGGGCTGAAAAACACGTTTTGAAAACTGTGCTGTTCCTGCCCTATAAGTTACATGGGTTTGACCAAAGTTGCCAAAACGTGTTTATTTCTGCTGAAAAACACGTTTTGACAATTTCTGATCACTGGGGTTAAGGGCTGACTCTGTGGGCTCTTCTGAGCCAGGCAGTTACACTGCGATTCTAAGGGCTGAGAAAACGTGTTTATTTCGGGCTGAAAAACACGTTTTGAAAACTGTGCTGTTCCTGCCCTATAAGTTACATGGTGGTGACCAAAGTTGCCAAAACGTGTTTATTTCTGCTGAAAAACACGTTTTGACAATTTCTGATCACTGGGGTTAAGGGCTGACTCTGTGGGCTCTTCTGAGCCAGGCAGTTACACTGCGATTCCAAGGGCTGAGAAAACGCGTTTATTTCGGGCTGAAAAACACGTTTTGAAAACTGTGCTGTTCCTGCCCTATAAGTTACATGGTGGTGACCAAAGTTGCCAAAACGTGTTTATTTCTGCTGAAAAACACGTTTTGACATTTTCTGATCACTGGGGTTAAGGTCTGAATCTGTGGGCTCTTCTGAGCCAGGCAGTTACACTGCGATTCCAAGGGCTGAGAAAACGCGTTTATTTCGGGCTGAAAAACACGTTTTGAAAACTGTGCTGTTCCTGTCCTATAAGTTACATGGGTTTGACCAAAGTTGCCAAAACGTGTTTATTTCTGCTGAAAAACACGTTTTGACAATTTATGATCACTGGGGTTAAGGGCTGACTCTGTGGGCTCTTCTGAGCCAGGCAGTTACATTGCGATTCTAAGGGCTGAGAAAACGTGTTTATTTCGGTCTGAAAAACACGTTTTGAAAACTGTGCTGTTCCTGCCCTATAAGTTACATGGTGGTGACCAAAGTTGCCAAAACGTGTTTATTTCTGCTGAAAAACACGTTTTGACAATTTCTGATCACTGGGGTTAAGGGCTGACTCTGTGGGCTCTTCTGAGCCAGGCAGTTACACTGCGATTCTAAGTGCTGAGAAAACGTGTTTATTTCGTGCTGAAAAACACGTTTTGAAAACTGTGCTGTTCCTGCCCTATAAGTTACATGGTGGTGACCAAAGTTGCCAAAACGTGTTTATTTCTGCTGAAAAACACGTTTTGACAATTTCTGATCACTGGGGTTAAGGGCTGACTCTGTGGGCTCTTCTGAGCCAGGCAGTTACACTGCGATTCCAAGGGCTGAGAAAACGCGTTTATTTCGGGCTGAAAAACACGTTTTGAAAACTGTGCTGTTCCTGCCCTATAAGTTACATGGTGGTGACCAAAGTTGCCAAAACGTGTTTATTTCTGCTGAAAAACACGTTTTGACAATTTCTGATCACTGGGGTTAAGGGCTGACTCTGTGGGCTCTTCTGAGCCAGGCAGTTACACTGCGATTCCAAGGGCTGAGAAAACGCGTTTATTTCGGGCTGAAAAACACGTTTTGAAAACTGTGCTGTTCCTGCCCTATAAGTTACATGGATTTGACCAAAGTTGCCAAAACGTGTTTATTTCTGCTGAAAAACACGTTTTGACAATTTCTGATCACTGGGGTTAAGGGCTGACTCTGTGGGCTCTTCTGAGCCAGGCAGTTACACTGCGATTCTAAGTGCTGAGAAAACGTGTTTATTTCGTGCTGAAAAACACTTTTTGAAAACTGTGCTGTTCCTGCCCTATAAGTTACATGGTGGTGACCAAAGTTGCCAAAACGTGTTTATTTCTGCTGAAAAACACGTTTTGACAATTTCTGATCACTGGGGTTAAGGGCTGACTCTGTGGGCTCTTCTGAGGCAGGCAGTTACACTGCGATTCCAAGGGCTGAGAAAACGCGTTTATTTCGGGCTGAAAAACACGTTTTGAAAACTGTGCTGTTCCTGCCCTATAAGTTACATGGGTTTGACCAAAGTTGCCAAAACATGTTTATTTCTGCTGAAAAACACGTTTTGACAATTTCTGATCACTGGGGTTAAGGGCTGACTCTGTGGGCTCTTCTGAGGCAGGCAGTTACACTGCGATTCCAAGGGCTGAGAAAACGCGTTTATTTCGGGCTGAAAAACACGTTTTGAAAACTGTGCTGTTCCTGCCCTATAAGTTACATGGGTTTGACCAAAGTTGCCAAAACGTGTTTATTTCTGCTGAAAAACACGTTTTGACAATTTCTGATCACTGGGGTTAAGGGCTGACTCTGTGGGCTCTTCTGAGCCAGGCAGTTACACTGCGATTCTAAGGGCTGAGAAAACGTGTTTATTTCGGGCTGAAAAACACGTTTTGAAAACTGTGCTGTTCCTGCCCTATAAGTTACATGGTGGTAACCAAAGTTGCCAAAACGTGTTTATTTCTGCTGAAAAACACGTTTTGACAATTTCTGATCACTGGGGTTAAGGGGTGACTCAGTGTGCTCTTCTGAGGCAGGCAGTTACACTGCGATTCCAAGGGCTGAGAAAACGCGTTTATTTCGGGCTGAAAAACACGTTTTGAAAACTGTGCTGTTCCTGCCCTATAAGTTACATGGGTTTGACCAAAGTTGCCAAAACGTGTTTATTTCTGCTGAAAAACACGTTTTGACAATTTCTGATCACTGGGGTTAAGGGCTGACTCTGTGGGCTCTTCTGAGCCAGGCAGTTACACTGCGATTCTAAGGGCTGAGAAAACGTGTTTATTTCGGGCTGAAAAACACGTTTTGAAAACTGTGCTGTTCCTGCCCTATAAGTTACATGGTGGTGACCAAAGTTGCCAAAACGTGTTTATTTCTGCTGAAAAACACGTTTTGACAATTTCTGATCACTGGGGTTAAGGGCTGACTCTGTGGGCTCTTCTGAGCCAGGCAGTTACACTGCGATTCCAAGGGCTGAGAAAACGCGTTTATTTCGGGCTGAAAAACACGTTTTGAAAACTGTGCTGTTCCTGCCCTATAAGTTACATGGGTTTGACCAAAGTTGCCAAAACGTGTTTATTTCTGCTGAAAAACACGTTTTGACAATTTCTGATCACTGGGGTTAAGGGCTGACTCTGTGGGCTCTTCTGAGCCAGGCAGTTACACTGCGATTCCAAGGGCTGAGAAAACGCGTTTATTTCGGGCTGAAAAACACGTTTTGAAAACTGTGCTGTTCCTGCCCTATAAGTTACATGGATTTGACCAAAGTTGCCAAAACGTGTTTATTTCTGCTGAAAAACACGTTTTGACAATTTCTGATCACTGGGGTTAAGGGCTGACTCTGTGGGCTCTTCTGAGCCAGGCAGTTACACTGCGATTCTAAGTGCTGAGAAAACGTGTTTATTTCGTGCTGAAAAACACTTTTTGAAAACTGTGCTGTTCCTGCCCTATAAGTTACATGGTGGTGACCAAAGTTGCCAAAACGTGTTTATTTCTGCTGAAAAACACGTTTTGACAATTTCTGATCACTGGGGTTAAGGGCTGACTCTGTGGGCTCTTCTGAGGCAGGCAGTTACACTGCGATTCCAAGGGCTGAGAAAACGCGTTTATTTCGGGCTGAAAAACACGTTTTGAAAACTGTGCTGTTCCTGCCCTATAAGTTACATGGGTTTGACCAAAGTTGCCAAAACGTGTTTATTTCTGCTGAAAAACACGTTTTGACAATTTCTGATCACTGGGGTTAAGGGCTGACTCTGTGGGCTCTTCTGAGCCAGGCAGTTACACTGCGATTCTAAGGGCTGAGAAAACGTGTTTATTTCGGGCTGAAAAACACGTTTTGAAAACTGTGCTGTTCCTGCCCTATAAGTTACATGGTGGTGACCAAAGTTGCCAAAACGTGTTTATTTCTGCTGAAAAACACGTTTTGACAATTTCTGATCACTGGGGTTAAGGGGTGACTCAGTGTGCTCTTCTGAGCCAGGCAGTTACACTGCGATTCCAAGGGCTGAGAAAACGCGTTTATTTCGGGCTGAAAAACACGTTTTGAAAACTGTGCTGTTCCTGCCCTATAAGTTACATGGGTTTGACCAAAGTTGCCAAAACGTGTTTATTTCTGCTGAAAAACACGTTTTGACAATTTCTGATCACTGGGGTTAAGGGCTGACTCTGTGGGCTTTCTGAGCCAGGCAGTTACATTGCGATTCTAAGGGCTGAGAAAACGTGTTTATTTCGGTCTGAAAAACACGTTTTGAAAACTGTGCTGTTCCTGCCCTATAAGTTACATGGATTTGACCAAAGTTGCCAAAACGTGTTTATTTCTGCTGAAAAACACGTTTTGACAATTTCTGATCACTGGGGTTAAGGGCTGACTCTGTGGGCTCTTCTGAGCCAGGCAGTTACACTGCGATTCTAAGTGCTGAGAAAACGTGTTTATTTCGTGCTGAAAAACACGTTTTGAAAACTGTGCTGTTCCTGCCCTATAAGTTACATGGTGGTGACCAAAGTTGCCAAAACGTGTTTATTTCTGCTGAAAAACACGTTTTGACAATTTCTGATCACTGGGGTTAAGGGCTGACTCTGTGGGCTCTTCTGAGGCAGGCAGTTACACTGCGATTCCAAGGGCTGAGAAAACGCGTTTATTTCGGGCTGAAAAACACGTTTTGAAAACTGTGCTGTTCCTGCCCTATAAGTTACATGGGTTTGACCAAAGTTGCCAAAACGTGTTTATTTCTGCTGAAAAACACGTTTTGACAATTTCTGATCACTGGGGTTAAGGGCTGACTCTGTGGGCTCTTCTGAGCCAGGCAGTTACACTGCGATTCTAAGGGCTGAGAAAACGTGTTTATTTCGGGCTGAAAAACACGTTTTGAAAACTGTGCTGTTCCTGCCCTATAAGTTACATGGTGGTGACCAAAGTTGCCAAAACGTGTTTATTTCTGCTGAAAAACACGTTTTGACAATTTCTGATCACTGGGGTTAAGGGCTGACTCTGTGGGCTCTTCTGAGCCAGGCAGTTACACTGCGATTCCAAGGGCTGAGAAAACGCGTTTATTTCGGGCTGAAAAACACGTTTTGAAAACTGTGCTGTTCCTGCCCTATAAGTTACATGGTGGTGACCAAAGTTGCCAAAACGTGTTTATTTCTGCTGAAAAACACGTTTTGACATTTTCTGATCACTGGGGTTAAGGTCTGAATCTGTGGGCTCTTCTGAGCCAGGCAGTTACACTGCGATTCCAAGGGCTGAGAAAACGCGTTTATTTCGGGCTGAAAAACACGTTTTGAAAACTGTGCTGTTCCTGTCCTATAAGTTACATGGGTTTGACCAAAGTTGCCAAAACGTGTTTATTTCTGCTGAAAAACACGTTTTGACAATTTATGATCACTGGGGTTAAGGGCTGACTCTGTGGGCTCTTCTGAGCCAGGCAGTTACACTGCGATTCCAAGGGCTGAGAAAACGCGTTTATTTCGGGCTGAAAAACACGTTTTGAAAACTGTGCTGTTCCTGCCCTATAAGTTACATGGTGGTGACCAAAGTTGCCAAAACGTGTTTATTTCTGCTGAAAAACACGTTTTGACAATTTCTGATCACTGGGGTTAAGGGCTGACTCTGTGGGCTCTTCTGAGCCAGGCAGTTACACTGCGATTCCAAGGGCTGAGAAAACGCGTTTATTTCGGGCTGAAAAACACGTTTTGAAAACTGTGCTGTTCCTGCCCTATAAGTTACATGGGTTTGACCAAAGTTGCCAAAACGTGTTTATTTCTGCTGAAAAACACGTTTTGACAATTTCTGATCACTGGGGTTAAGGGCTGACTCTGTGGGCTCTTCTGAGCCAGGCAGTTACACTGCGATTCCAAGGGCTGAGAAAACGCGTTTATTTCGGGCTGAAAAACACGTTTTGAAAACTGTGCTGTTCCTGCCCTATAAGTTACATGGTGGTGACCAAAGTTGCCAAAACGTGTTTATTTCTGCTGAAAAACACGTTTAGACAATTTCTGATCACTGGGGTTAAGGGCTGACTCTGTGGGCTCTTCTGAGCCAGGCAGTTACACTGCGATTCCAAGGGCTGAGAAAACGCGTTTATTTCGGGCTGAAAAACACGTTTTGAAAACTGTGCTGTTCCTGCCCTATAAGTTACATGGATTTGACCAAAGTTGCCAAAACGTGTTTATTTCTGCTGAAAAACACGTTTTGACAATTTCTGATCACTGGGGTTAAGGGCTGACTCTGTGGGCTCTTCTGAGCCAGGCAGTTACACTGCGATTCTAAGTGCTGAGAAAACGTGTTTATTTCGTGCTGAAAAACACTTTTTGAAAACTGTGCTGTTCCTGCCCTATAAGTTACATGGTGGTGACCAAAGTTGCCAAAACGTGTTTATTTCTGCTGAAAAACACGTTTTGACAATTTCTGATCACTGGGGTTAAGGGCTGACTCTGTGGGCTCTTCTGAGGCAGGCAGTTACACTGCGATTCCAAGGGCTGAGAAAACGCGTTTATTTCGGGCTGAAAAACACGTTTTGAAAACTGTGCTGTTCCTGCCCTATAAGTTACATGGGTTTGACCAAAGTTGCCAAAACATGTTTATTTCTGCTGAAAAACACGTTTTGACAATTTCTGATCACTGGGGTTAAGGGCTGACTCTGTGGGCTCTTCTGAGGCAGGCAGTTACACTGCGATTCCAAGGGCTGAGAAAACGCGTTTATTTCGGGCTGAAAAACACGTTTTGAAAACTGTGCTGTTCCTGCCCTATAAGTTACATGGGTTTGACCAAAGTTGCCAAAACGTGTTTATTTCTGCTGAAAAACACGTTTTGACAATTTCTGATCACTGGGGTTAAGGGCTGACTCTGTGGGCTCTTCTGAGCCAGGCAGTTACACTGCGATTCTAAGGGCTGAGAAAACGTGTTTATTTCGGGCTGAAAAACACGTTTTGAAAACTGTGCTGTTCCTGCCCTATAAGTTACATGGTGGTGACCAAAGTTGCCAAAACGTGTTTATTTCTGCTGAAAAACACGTTTTGACAATTTCTGATCACTGGGGTTAAGGGGTGACTCAGTGTGCTCTTCTGAGCCAGGCAGTTACACTGCGATTCCAAGGGCTGAGAAAACGCGTTTATTTCGGGCTGAAAAACACGTTTTGAAAACTGTGCTGTTCCTGCCCTATAAGTTACATGGGTTTGACCAAAGTTGCCAAAACGTGTTTATTTCTGCTGAAAAACACGTTTTGACAATTTCTGATCACTGGGGTTAAGGGCTGACTCTGTGGGCTCTTCTGAGCCAGGCAGTTACACTGCGATTCTAAGGGCTGAGAAAACGTGTTTATTTCGGGCTGAAAAACACGTTTTGAAAACTGTGCTGTTCCTGCCCTATAAGTTACATGGTGGTGACCAAAGTTGCCAAAACGTGTTTATTTCTGCTGAAAAACACGTTTTGACAATTTCTGATCACTGGGGTTAAGGGCTGACTCTGTGGGCTCTTCTGAGCCAGGCAGTTACACTGCGATTCCAAGGGCTGAGAAAACGCGTTTATTTCGGGCTGAAAAACACGTTTTGAAAACTGTGCTGTTCCTGCCCTATAAGTTACATGGGTTTGACCAAAGTTGCCAAAACGTGTTTATTTCTGCTGAAAAACACGTTTTGACAATTTCTGATCACTGGGGTTAAGGGCTGACTCTGTGGGCTCTTCTGAGCCAGGCAGTTACACTGCGATTCCAAGGGCTGAGAAAACGCGTTTATTTCGGGCTGAAAAACACGTTTTGAAAACTGTGCTGTTCCTGCCCTATAAGTTACATGGATTTGACCAAAGTTGCCAAAACGTGTTTATTTCTGCTGAAAAACACGTTTTGACAATTTCTGATCACTGGGGTTAAGGGCTGACTCTGTGGGCTCTTCTGAGCCAGGCAGTTACACTGCGATTCTAAGTGCTGAGAAAACGTGTTTATTTCGTGCTGAAAAACACTTTTTGAAAACTGTGCTGTTCCTGCCCTATAAGTTACATGGTGGTGACCAAAGTTGCCAAAACGTGTTTATTTCTGCTGAAAAACACGTTTTGACAATTTCTGATCACTGGGGTTAAGGGCTGACTCTGTGGGCTCTTCTGAGCCAGGCAGTTACACTGCGATTCTAAGGGCTGAGAAAACGTGTTTATTTCGGGCTGAAAAACACGTTTTGAAAACTGTGCTGTTCCTGCCCTATAAGTTACATGGTGGTGACCAAAGTTGCCAAAACGTGTTTATTTCTGCTGAAAAACACGTTTTGACAATTTCTGATCACTGGGGTTAAGGGGTGACTCAGTGTGCTCTTCTGAGCCAGGCAGTTACACTGCGATTCCAAGGGCTGAGAAAACGCGTTTATTTCGGGCTGAAAAACACGTTTTGAAAACTGTGCTGTTCCTGCCCTATAAGTTACATGGGTTTGACCAAAGTTGCCAAAACGTGTTTATTTCTGCTGAAAAACACGTTTTGACAATTTCTGATCACTGGGGTTAAGGGCTGACTCTGTGGGCTCTTCTGAGCCAGGCAGTTACACTGCGATTCTAAGGGCTGAGAAAACGTGTTTATTTCGGGCTGAAAAACACGTTTTGAAAACTGTGCTGTTCCTGCCCTATAAGTTACATGGTGGTGACCAAAGTTGCCAAAACGTGTTTATTTCTGCTGAAAAACACGTTTTGACAATTTCTGATCACTGGGGTTAAGGGCTGACTCTGTGGGCTCTTCTGAGCCAGGCAGTTACACTGCGATTCCAAGGGCTGAGAAAACGCGTTTATTTCGGGCTGAAAAACACGTTTTGAAAACTGTGCTGTTCCTGCCCTATAAGTTACATGGGTTTGACCAAAGTTGCCAAAACGTGTTTATTTCTGCTGAAAAACACGTTTTGACAATTTCTGATCACTGGGGTTAAGGGCTGACTCTGTGGGCTCTTCTGAGCCAGGCAGTTACACTGCGATTCCAAGGGCTGAGAAAACGCGTTTATTTCGGGCTGAAAAACACGTTTTGAAAACTGTGCTGTTCCTGCCCTATAAGTTACATGGATTTGACCAAAGTTGCCAAAACGTGTTTATTTCTGCTGAAAAACACGTTTTGACAATTTCTGATCACTGGGGTTAAGGGCTGACTCTGTGGGCTCTTCTGAGCCAGGCAGTTACACTGCGATTCTAAGTGCTGAGAAAACGTGTTTATTTCGTGCTGAAAAACACTTTTTGAAAACTGTGCTGTTCCTGCCCTATAAGTTACATGGTGGTGACCAAAGTTGCCAAAACGTGTTTATTTCTGCTGAAAAACACGTTTTGACAATTTCTGATCACTGGGGTTAAGGGCTGACTCTGTGGGCTCTTCTGAGGCAGGCAGTTACACTGCGATTCCAAGGGCTGAGAAAACGCGTTTATTTCGGGCTGAAAAACACGTTTTGAAAACTGTGCTGTTCCTGCCCTATAAGTTACATGGGTTTGACCAAAGTTGCCAAAACGTGTTTATTTCTGCTGAAAAACACGTTTTGACAATTTCTGATCACTGGGGTTAAGGGCTGACTCTGTGGGCTCTTCTGAGCCAGGCAGTTACACTGCGATTCTAAGGGCTGAGAAAACGTGTTTATTTCGGGCTGAAAAACACGTTTTGAAAACTGTGCTGTTCCTGCCCTATAAGTTACATGGTGGTGACCAAAGTTGCCAAAACGTGTTTATTTCTGCTGAAAAACACGTTTTGACAATTTCTGATCACTGGGGTTAAGGGGTGACTCAGTGTGCTCTTCTGAGCCAGGCAGTTACACTGCGATTCCAAGGGCTGAGAAAACGCGTTTATTTCGGGCTGAAAAACACGTTTTGAAAACTGTGCTGTTCCTGCCCTATAAGTTACATGGGTTTGACCAAAGTTGCCAAAACGTGTTTATTTCTGCTGAAAAACACGTTTTGACAATTTCTGATCACTGGGGTTAAGGGCTGACTCTGTGGGCTTTCTGAGCCAGGCAGTTACATTGCGATTCTAAGGGCTGAGAAAACGTGTTTATTTCGGTCTGAAAAACACGTTTTGAAAACTGTGCTGTTCCTGCCCTATAAGTTACATGGATTTGACCAAAGTTGCCAAAACGTGTTTATTTCTGCTGAAAAACACGTTTTGACAATTTCTGATCACTGGGGTTAAGGGCTGACTCTGTGGGCTCTTCTGAGCCAGGCAGTTACACTGCGATTCTAAGTGCTGAGAAAACGTGTTTATTTCGTGCTGAAAAACACGTTTTGAAAACTGTGCTGTTCCTGCCCTATAAGTTACATGGTGGTGACCAAAGTTGCCAAAACGTGTTTATTTCTGCTGAAAAACACGTTTTGACAATTTCTGATCACTGGGGTTAAGGGCTGACTCTGTGGGCTCTTCTGAGGCAGGCAGTTACACTGCGATTCCAAGGGCTGAGAAAACGCGTTTATTTCGGGCTGAAAAACACGTTTTGAAAACTGTGCTGTTCCTGCCCTATAAGTTACATGGGTTTGACCAAAGTTGCCAAAACGTGTTTATTTCTGCTGAAAAACACGTTTTGACAATTTCTGATCACTGGGGTTAAGGGCTGACTCTGTGGGCTCTTCTGAGCCAGGCAGTTACACTGCGATTCTAAGGGCTGAGAAAACGTGTTTATTTCGGGCTGAAAAACACGTTTTGAAAACTGTGCTGTTCCTGCCCTATAAGTTACATGGTGGTGACCAAAGTTGCCAAAACGTGTTTATTTCTGCTGAAAAACACGTTTTGACAATTTCTGATCACTGGGGTTAAGGGCTGACTCTGTGGGCTCTTCTGAGCCAGGCAGTTACACTGCGATTCCAAGGGCTGAGAAAACGCGTTTATTTCGGGCTGAAAAACACGTTTTGAAAACTGTGCTGTTCCTGTCCTATAAGTTACATGGGTTTGACCAAAGTTGCCAAAACGTGTTTATTTCTGCTGAAAAACACGTTTTGACAATTTATGATCACTGGGGTTAAGGGCTGACTCTGTGGGCTCTTCTGAGCCAGGCAGTTACACTGCGATTCCAAGGGCTGAGAAAACGCGTTTATTTCGGGCTGAAAAACACGTTTTGAAAACTGTGCTGTTCCTGCCCTATAAGTTACATGGTGGTGACCAAAGTTGCCAAAACGTGTTTATTTCTGCTGAAAAACACGTTTTGACAATTTCTGATCACTGGGGTTAAGGGCTGACTCTGTGGGCTCTTCTGAGCCAGGCAGTTACACTGCGATTCCAAGGGCTGAGAAAACGCGTTTATTTCGGGCTGAAAAACACGTTTTGAAAACTGTGCTGTTCCTGCCCTATAAGTTACATGGGTTTGACCAAAGTTGCCAAAACGTGTTTATTTCTGCTGAAAAACACGTTTTGACAATTTCTGATCACTGGGGTTAAGGGCTGACTCTGTGGGCTCTTCTGAGCCAGGCAGTTACACTGCGATTCCAAGGGCTGAGAAAACGCGTTTATTTCGGGCTGAAAAACACGTTTTGAAAACTGTGCTGTTCCTGCCCTATAAGTTACATGGTGGTGACCAAAGTTGCCAAAACGTGTTTATTTCTGCTGAAAAACACGTTTAGACAATTTCTGATCACTGGGGTTAAGGGCTGACTCTGTGGGCTCTTCTGAGCCAGGCAGTTACACTGCGATTCCAAGGGCTGAGAAAACGCGTTTATTTCGGGCTGAAAAACACGTTTTGAAAACTGTGCTGTTCCTGCCCTATAAGTTACATGGATTTGACCAAAGTTGCCAAAACGTGTTTATTTCTGCTGAAAAACACGTTTTGACAATTTCTGATCACTGGGGTTAAGGGCTGACTCTGTGGGCTCTTCTGAGCCAGGCAGTTACACTGCGATTCTAAGTGCTGAGAAAACGTGTTTATTTCGTGCTGAAAAACACTTTTTGAAAACTGTGCTGTTCCTGCCCTATAAGTTACATGGTGGTGACCAAAGTTGCCAAAACGTGTTTATTTCTGCTGAAAAACACGTTTTGACAATTTCTGATCACTGGGGTTAAGGGCTGACTCTGTGGGCTCTTCTGAGGCAGGCAGTTACACTGCGATTCCAAGGGCTGAGAAAACGCGTTTATTTCGGGCTGAAAAACACGTTTTGAAAACTGTGCTGTTCCTGCCCTATAAGTTACATGGGTTTGACCAAAGTTGCCAAAACATGTTTATTTCTGCTGAAAAACACGTTTTGACAATTTCTGATCACTGGGGTTAAGGGCTGACTCTGTGGGCTCTTCTGAGCCAGGCAGTTACACTGCGATTCTAAGGGCTGAGAAAACGTGTTTATTTCGGGCTGAAAAACACGTTTTGAAAACTGTGCTGTTCCTGCCCTATAAGTTACATGGTGGTGACCAAAGTTGCCAAAACGTGTTTATTTCTGCTGAAAAACACGTTTTGACAATTTCTGATCACTGGGGTTAAGGGCTGACTCTGTGGGCTCTTCTGAGCCAGGCAGTTACACTGCGATTCCAAGGGCTGAGAAAACGCGTTTATTTCGGGCTGAAAAACACGTTTTGAAAACTGTGCTGTTCCTGCCCTATAAGTTACATGGTGGTGACCAAAGTTGCCAAAACGTGTTTATTTCTGCTGAAAAACACGTTTTGACATTTTCTGATCACTGGGGTTAAGGTCTGAATCTGTGGGCTCTTCTGAGCCAGGCAGTTACACTGCGATTCCAAGGGCTGAGAAAACGCGTTTATTTCGGGCTGAAAAACACGTTTTGAAAACTGTGCTGTTCCTGTCCTATAAGTTACATGGGTTTGACCAAAGTTGCCAAAACGTGTTTATTTCTGCTGAAAAACACGTTTTGACAATTTATGATCACTGGGGTTAAGGGCTGACTCTGTGGGCTCTTCTGAGCCAGGCAGTTACATTGCGATTCTAAGGGCTGAGAAAACGTGTTTATTTCGGTCTGAAAAACACGTTTTGAAAACTGTGCTGTTCCTGCCCTATAAGTTACATGGTGGTGACCAAAGTTGCCAAAACGTGTTTATTTCTGCTGAAAAACACGTTTTGACAATTTCTGATCACTGGGGTTAAGGGCTGACTCTGTGGGCTCTTCTGAGCCAGGCAGTTACACTGCGATTCTAAGTGCTGAGAAAACGTGTTTATTTCGTGCTGAAAAACACGTTTTGAAAACTGTGCTGTTCCTGCCCTATAAGTTACATGGTGGTGACCAAAGTTGCCAAAACGTGTTTATTTCTGCTGAAAAACACGTTTTGACAATTTCTGATCACTGGGGTTAAGGGCTGACTCTGTGGGCTCTTCTGAGCCAGGCAGTTACACTGCGATTCCAAGGGCTGAGAAAACGCGTTTATTTCGGGCTGAAAAACACGTTTTGAAAACTGTGCTGTTCCTGCCCTATAAGTTACATGGTGGTGACCAAAGTTGCCAAAACGTGTTTATTTCTGCTGAAAAACACGTTTTGACAATTTCTGATCACTGGGGTTAAGGGCTGACTCTGTGGGCTCTTCTGAGCCAGGCAGTTACACTGCGATTCCAAGGGCTGAGAAAACGCGTTTATTTCGGGCTGAAAAACACGTTTTGAAAACTGTGCTGTTCCTGCCCTATAAGTTACATGGGTTTGACCAAAGTTGCCAAAACGTGTTTATTTCTGCTGAAAAACACGTTTTGACAATTTCTGATCACTGGGGTTAAGGGCTGACTCTGTGGGCTCTTCTGAGCCAGGCAGTTACACTGCGATTCCAAGGGCTGAGAAAACGCGTTTATTTCGGGCTGAAAAACACGTTTTGAAAACTGTGCTGTTCCTGTCCTATAAGTTACATGGGTTTGACCAAAGTTGCCAAAACGTGTTTATTTCTGCTGAAAAACACGTTTTGACAATTTATGATCACTGGGGTTAAGGGCTGACTCTGTGGGCTCTTCTGAGCCAGGCAGTTACATTGCGATTCTAAGGGCTGAGAAAACGTGTTTATTTCGGTCTGAAAAACACGTTTTGAAAACTGTGCTGTTCCTGCCCTATAAGTTACATGGTGGTGACCAAAGTTGCCAAAACGTGTTTATTTCTGCTGAAAAACACGTTTTGACAATTTCTGATCACTGGGGTTAAGGGCTGACTCTGTGGGCTCTTCTGAGCCAGGCAGTTACACTGCGATTCCAAGGGCTGAGAAAACGCGTTTATTTCGGGCTGAAAAACACGTTTTGAAAACTGTGCTGTTCCTGCCCTATAAGTTACATGGATTTGACCAAAGTTGCCAAAACGTGTTTATTTCTGCTGAAAAACACGTTTTGACAATTTCTGATCACTGGGGTTAAGGGCTGACTCTGTGGGCTCTTCTGAGCCAGGCAGTTACACTGCGATTCTAAGTGCTGAGAAAACGTGTTTATTTCGTGCTGAAAAACACTTTTTGAAAACTGTGCTGTTCCTGCCCTATAAGTTACATGGTGGTGACCAAAGTTGCCAAAACGTGTTTATTTCTGCTGAAAAACACGTTTTGACAATTTCTGATCACTGGGGTTAAGGGCTGACTCTGTGGGCTCTTCTGAGGCAGGCAGTTACACTGCGATTCCAAGGGCTGAGAAAACGCGTTTATTTCGGGCTGAAAAACACGTTTTGAAAACTGTGCTGTTCCTGCCCTATAAGTTACATGGGTTTGACCAAAGTTGCCAAAACATGTTTATTTCTGCTGAAAAACACGTTTTGACAATTTCTGATCACTGGGGTTAAGGGCTGACTCTGTGGGCTCTTCTGAGGCAGGCAGTTACACTGCGATTCCAAGGGCTGAGAAAACGCGTTTATTTCGGGCTGAAAAACACGTTTTGAAAACTGTGCTGTTCCTGCCCTATAAGTTACATGGGTTTGACCAAAGTTGCCAAAACGTGTTTATTTCTGCTGAAAAACACGTTTTGACAATTTCTGATCACTGGGGTTAAGGGCTGACTCTGTGGGCTCTTCTGAGCCAGGCAGTTACACTGCGATTCTAAGGGCTGAGAAAACGTGTTTATTTCGGGCTGAAAAACACGTTTTGAAAACTGTGCTGTTCCTGCCCTATAAGTTACATGGTGGTGACCAAAGTTGCCAAAACGTGTTTATTTCTGCTGAAAAACACGTTTTGACAATTTCTGATCACTGGGGTTAAGGGGTGACTCAGTGTGCTCTTCTGAGCCAGGCAGTTACACTGCGATTCCAAGGGCTGAGAAAACGCGTTTATTTCGTGCTGAAAAACACGTTTTGAAAACTGTGCTGTTCCTGCCCTATAAGTTACATGGGTTTGACCAAAGTTGCCAAAACGTGTTTATTTCTGCTGAAAAACACGTTTTGACAATTTCTGATCACTGGGGTTAAGGGCTGACTCTGTGGGCTCTTCTGAGCCAGGCAGTTACACTGCGATTCTAAGGGCTGAGAAAACGTGTTTATTTCGGGCTGAAAAACACGTTTTGAAAACTGTGCTGTTCCTGCCCTATAAGTTACATGGTGGTGACCAAAGTTGCCAAAACGTGTTTATTTCTGCTGAAAAACACGTTTTGACAATTTCTGATCACTGGGGTTAAGGGCTGACTCTGTGGGCTCTTCTGAGCCAGGCAGTTACACTGCGATTCCAAGGGCTGAGAAAACGCGTTTATTTCGGGCTGAAAAACACGTTTTGAAAACTGTGCTGTTCCTGCCCTATAAGTTACATGGGTTTGACCAAAGTTGCCAAAACGTGTTTATTTCTGCTGAAAAACACGTTTTGACAATTTCTGATCACTGGGGTTAAGGGCTGACTCTGTGGGCTCTTCTGAGCCAGGCAGTTACACTGCGATTCCAAGGGCTGAGAAAACGCGTTTATTTCGGGCTGAAAAACACGTTTTGAAAACTGTGCTGTTCCTGCCCTATAAGTTACATGGATTTGACCAAAGTTGCCAAAACGTGTTTATTTCTGCTGAAAAACACGTTTTGACAATTTCTGATCACTGGGGTTAAGGGCTGACTCTGTGGGCTCTTCTGAGCCAGGCAGTTACACTGCGATTCTAAGTGCTGAGAAAACGTGTTTATTTCGTGCTGAAAAACACTTTTTGAAAACTGTGCTGTTCCTGCCCTATAAGTTACATGGTGGTGACCAAAGTTGCCAAAACGTGTTTATTTCTGCTGAAAAACACGTTTTGACAATTTCTGATCACTGGGGTTAAGGGCTGACTCTGTGGGCTCTTCTGAGGCAGGCAGTTACACTGCGATTCCAAGGGCTGAGAAAACGCGTTTATTTCGGGCTGAAAAACACGTTTTGAAAACTGTGCTGTTCCTGCCCTATAAGTTACATGGATTTGACCAAAGTTGCCAAAACGTGTTTATTTCTGCTGAAAAACACGTTTTGACAATTTCTGATCACTGGGGTTAAGGGCTGACTCTGTGGGCTCTTCTGAGCCAGGCAGTTACACTGCGATTCTAAGTGCTGAGAAAACGTGTTTATTTCGTGCTGAAAAACACGTTTTGAAAACTGTGCTGTTCCTGCCCTATAAGTTACATGGTGGTGACCAAAGTTGCCAAAACGTGTTTATTTCTGCTGAAAAACACGTTTTGACAATTTCTGATCACTGGGGTTAAGGGCTGACTCTGTGGGCTCTTCTGAGGCAGGCAGTTACACTGCGATTCCAAGGGCTGAGAAAACGCGTTTATTTCGGGCTGAAAAACACGTTTTGAAAACTGTGCTGTTCCTGCCCTATAAGTTACATGGGTTTGACCAAAGTTGCCAAAACGTGTTTATTTCTGCTGAAAAACACGTTTTGACAATTTCTGATCACTGGGGTTAAGGGCTGACTCTGTGGGCTCTTCTGAGCCAGGCAGTTACACTGCGATTCTAAGGGCTGAGAAAACGTGTTTATTTCGGGCTGAAAAACACGTTTTGAAAACTGTGCTGTTCCTGCCCTATAAGTTACATGGTGGTGACCAAAGTTGCCAAAACGTGTTTATTTCTGCTGAAAAACACGTTTTGACAATTTCTGATCACTGGGGTTAAGGGCTGACTCTGTGGGCTCTTCTGAGCCAGGCAGTTACACTGCGATTCCAAGGGCTGAGAAAACGCGTTTATTTCGGGCTGAAAAACACGTTTTGAAAACTGTGCTGTTCCTGCCCTATAAGTTACATGGTGGTGACCAAAGTTGCCAAAACGTGTTTATTTCTGCTGAAAAACACGTTTTGACATTTTCTGATCACTGGGGTTAAGGTCTGAATCTGTGGGCTCTTCTGAGCCAGGCAGTTACACTGCGATTCCAAGGGCTGAGAAAACGCGTTTATTTCGGGCTGAAAAACACGTTTTGAAAACTGTGCTGTTCCTGTCCTATAAGTTACATGGGTTTGACCAAAGTTGCCAAAACGTGTTTATTTCTGCTGAAAAACACGTTTTGACAATTTATGATCACTGGGGTTAAGGGCTGACTCTGTGGGCTCTTCTGAGCCAGGCAGTTACACTGCGATTCCAAGGGCTGAGAAAACGCGTTTATTTCGGGCTGAAAAACACGTTTTGAAAACTGTGCTGTTCCTGCCCTATAAGTTACATGGTGGTGACCAAAGTTGCCAAAACGTGTTTATTTCTGCTGAAAAACACGTTTTGACAATTTCTGATCACTGGGGTTAAGGGCTGACTCTGTGGGCTCTTCTGAGCCAGGCAGTTACACTGCGATTCCAAGGGCTGAGAAAACGCGTTTATTTCGGGCTGAAAAACACGTTTTGAAAACTGTGCTGTTCCTGCCCTATAAGTTACATGGGTTTGACCAAAGTTGCCAAAACGTGTTTATTTCTGCTGAAAAACACGTTTTGACAATTTCTGATCACTGGGGTTAAGGGCTGACTCTGTGGGCTCTTCTGAGCCAGGCAGTTACACTGCGATTCCAAGGGCTGAGAAAACGCGTTTATTTCGGGCTGAAAAACACGTTTTGAAAACTGTGCTGTTCCTGCCCTATAAGTTACATGGTGGTGACCAAAGTTGCCAAAACGTGTTTATTTCTGCTGAAAAACACGTTTAGACAATTTCTGATCACTGGGGTTAAGGGCTGACTCTGTGGGCTCTTCTGAGCCAGGCAGTTACACTGCGATTCCAAGGGCTGAGAAAACGCGTTTATTTCGGGCTGAAAAACACGTTTTGAAAACTGTGCTGTTCCTGCCCTATAAGTTACATGGATTTGACCAAAGTTGCCAAAACGTGTTTATTTCTGCTGAAAAACACGTTTTGACAATTTCTGATCACTGGGGTTAAGGGCTGACTCTGTGGGCTCTTCTGAGCCAGGCAGTTACACTGCGATTCTAAGTGCTGAGAAAACGTGTTTATTTCGTGCTGAAAAACACTTTTTGAAAACTGTGCTGTTCCTGCCCTATAAGTTACATGGTGGTGACCAAAGTTGCCAAAACGTGTTTATTTCTGCTGAAAAACACGTTTTGACAATTTCTGATCACTGGGGTTAAGGGCTGACTCTGTGGGCTCTTCTGAGGCAGGCAGTTACACTGCGATTCCAAGGGCTGAGAAAACGCGTTTATTTCGGGCTGAAAAACACGTTTTGAAAACTGTGCTGTTCCTGCCCTATAAGTTACATGGGTTTGACCAAAGTTGCCAAAACATGTTTATTTCTGCTGAAAAACACGTTTTGACAATTTCTGATCACTGGGGTTAAGGGCTGACTCTGTGGGCTCTTCTGAGGCAGGCAGTTACACTGCGATTCCAAGGGCTGAGAAAACGCGTTTATTTCGGGCTGAAAAACACGTTTTGAAAACTGTGCTGTTCCTGCCCTATAAGTTACATGGGTTTGACCAAAGTTGCCAAAACGTGTTTATTTCTGCTGAAAAACACGTTTTGACAATTTCTGATCACTGGGGTTAAGGGCTGACTCTGTGGGCTCTTCTGAGCCAGGCAGTTACACTGCGATTCTAAGGGCTGAGAAAACGTGTTTATTTCGGGCTGAAAAACACGTTTTGAAAACTGTGCTGTTCCTGCCCTATAAGTTACATGGTGGTGACCAAAGTTGCCAAAACGTGTTTATTTCTGCTGAAAAACACGTTTTGACAATTTCTGATCACTGGGGTTAAGGGGTGACTCAGTGTGCTCTTCTGAGCCAGGCAGTTACACTGCGATTCCAAGGGCTGAGAAAACGCGTTTATTTCGGGCTGAAAAACACGTTTTGAAAACTGTGCTGTTCCTGCCCTATAAGTTACATGGGTTTGACCAAAGTTGCCAAAACGTGTTTATTTCTGCTGAAAAACACGTTTTGACAATTTATGATCACTGGGGTTAAGGGCTGACTCTGTGGGCTCTTCTGAGCCAGGCAGTTACATTGCGATTCTAAGGGCTGAGAAAACGTGTTTATTTCGGTCTGAAAAACACGTTTTGAAAACTGTGCTGTTCCTGCCCTATAAGTTACATGGTGGTGACCAAAGTTGCCAAAACGTGTTTATTTCTGCTGAAAAACACGTTTTGACAATTTCTGATCACTGGGGTTAAGGGCTGACTCTGTGGGCTCTTCTGAGCCAGGCAGTTACACTGCGATTCTAAGTGCTGAGAAAACGTGTTTATTTCGTGCTGAAAAACACGTTTTGAAAACTGTGCTGTTCCTGCCCTATAAGTTACATGGTGGTGACCAAAGTTGCCAAAACGTGTTTATTTCTGCTGAAAAACACGTTTTGACAATTTCTGATCACTGGGGTTAAGGGCTGACTCTGTGGGCTCTTCTGAGCCAGGCAGTTACACTGCGATTCCAAGGGCTGAGAAAACGCGTTTATTTCGGGCTGAAAAACACGTTTTGAAAACTGTGCTGTTCCTGCCCTATAAGTTACATGGGTTTGACCAAAGTTGCCAAAACGTGTTTATTTCTGCTGAAAAACACGTTTTGACAATTTCTGATCACTGGGGTTAAGGGCTGACTCTGTGGGCTCTTCTGAGCCAGGCAGTTACATTGCGATTCTAAGGGCTGAGAAAACGTGTTTATTTCGGTCTGAAAAACACGTTTTGAAAACTGTGCTGTTCCTGCCCTATAAGTTACATGGGTTTGACCAAAGTTGCCAAAACGTGTTTATTTCTGCTGAAAAACACGTTTTGACAATTTCTGATCACTGGGGTTAAGGGCTGACTCTGTGGGCTCTTCTGAGCCAGGCAGTTACACTGCGATTCCAAGGGCTGAGAAAACGCGTTTATTTCGGGCTGAAAAACACGTTTTGAAAACTGTGCTGTTCCTGTCCTATAAGTTACATGGGTTTGACCAAAGTTGCCAAAACGTGTTTATTTCTGCTGAAAAACACGTTTTGACAATTTATGATCACTGGGGTTAAGGGCTGACTCTGTGGGCTCTTCTGAGCCAGGCAGTTACATTGCGATTCTAAGGGCTGAGAAAACGTGTTTATTTCGGTCTGAAAAACACGTTTTGAAAACTGTGCTGTTCCTGCCCTATAAGTTACATGGTGGTGACCAAAGTTGCCAAAACGTGTTTATTTCTGCTGAAAAACACGTTTTGACAATTTCTGATCACTGGGGTTAAGGGCTGACTCTGTGGGCTCTTCTGAGCCAGGCAGTTACACTGCGATTCCAAGGGCTGAGAAAACGCGTTTATTTCGGGCTGAAAAACACGTTTTGAAAACTGTGCTGTTCCTGCCCTATAAGTTACATGGTGGTGACCAAAGTTGCCAAAACGTGTTTATTTCTGCTGAAAAACACGTTTTGACAATTTCTGATCACTGGGGTTAAGGGCTGACTCTGTGGGCTCTTCTGAGCCAGGCAGTTACACTGCGATTCCAAGGGCTGAGAAAACGCGTTTATTTCGGGCTGAAAAACACGTTTTGAAAACTGTGCTGTTCCTGCCCTATAAGTTACATGGGTTTGACCAAAGTTGCCAAAACGTGTTTATTTCTGCTGAAAAACACGTTTTGACAATTTCTGATCACTGGGGTTAAGGGCTGACTCTGTGGGCTCTTCTGAGCCAGGCAGTTACACTGCGATTCCAAGGGCTGAGAAAACGCGTTTATTTCGGGCTGAAAAACACGTTTTGAAAACTGTGCTGTTCCTGCCCTATAAGTTACATGGTGGTGACCAAAGTTGCCAAAACGTGTTTATTTCTGCTGAAAAACACGTTTTGACAATTTCTGATCACTGGGGTTAAGGGCTGACTCTGTGGGCTCTTCTGAGCCAGGCAGTTACACTGCGATTCCAAGGGCTGAGAAAACGCGTTTATTTCGGGCTGAAAAACACGTTTTGAAAACTGTGCTGTTCCTGCCCTATAAGTTACATGGTGGTGACCAAAGTTGCCAAAACGTGTTTATTTCTGCTGAAAAACATGTTTTGACATTTTCTGATCACTGGGGTTAAGGGCTGACTCTGTGGGCTCTTCTGAGCCAGGCAGTTACACTGCGATTCCAAGGGCTGAGAAAACGCGTTTATTTCGGGCTGAAAAACACGTTTTGAAAACTGTGCTGTTCCTGCCCTATAAGTTACATGGGTTTGACCAAAGTTGCCAAAACGTGTTTATTTCTGCTGAAAAACACGTTTTGACAATTTCTGATCACTGGGGTTAAGGGCTGACTCTGTGGGCTCTTCTGAGCCAGGCAGTTACACTGCGATTCCAAGGGCTGAGAAAACGCGTTTATTTCGGGCTGAAAAACACGTTTTGAAAACTGTGCTGTTCCTGCCCTATAAGTTACATGGTGGTGACCAAAGTTGCCAAAACGTGTTTATTTCTGCTGAAAAACACGTTTTGACAATTTCTGATCACTGGGGTTAAGGGCTGACTCTGTGGGCTCTTCTGAGCCAGGCAGTTACACTGCGATTCCAAGGGCTGAGAAAACGCGTTTATTTCGGGCTGAAAAACACGTTTTGAAAACTGTGCTGTTCCTGCCCTATAAGTTACATGGATTTGACCAAAGTTGCCAAAACGTGTTTATTTCTGCTGAAAAACACGTTTTGACAATTTCTGATCACTGGGGTTAAGGGCTGACTCTGTTGGCTCTTCTGAGCCAGGCAGTTACACTGCGATTCTAAGTGCTGAGAAAACGTGTTTATTTCGTGCTGAAAAACACGTTTTGAAAACTGTGCTGTTCCTGCCCTATAAGTTACATGGTGGTGACCAAAGTTGCCAAAACGTGTTTATTTCTGCTGAAAAACACGTTTTGACAATTTCTGATCACTGGGGTTAAGGGCTGACTCTGTGGGCTCTTCTGAGGCAGGCAGTTACACTGCGATTCCAAGGGCTGAGAAAACGCGTTTATTTCGGGCTGAAAAACACGTTTTGAAAACTGTGCTGTTCCTGCCCTATAAGTTACATGGGTTTGACCAAAGTTGCCAAAACGTGTTTATTTCTGCTGAAAAACACGTTTTGACAATTTCTGATCACTGGGGTTAAGGGCTGACTCTGTGGGCTCTTCTGAGCCAGGCAGTTACACTGCGATTCTAAGGGCTGAGAAAACGTGTTTATTTCGGGCTGAAAAACACGTTTTGAAAACTGTGCTGTTCCTGCCCTATAAGTTACATGGTGGTGACCAAAGTTGCCAAAACGTGTTTATTTCTGCTGAAAAACACGTTTAGACAATTTCTGATCACTGGGGTTAAGGGCTGACTCTGTGGGCTCTTCTGAGCCAGGCAGTTACACTGCGATTCTAAGGGCTGAGAAAACGCGTTTATTTCGGGCTGAAAAACACGTTTTGAAAACTGTGCTGTTCTTGCCCTATAAGTTACATGGTGGTGACCAAAGTTGCCAAAACGTGTTTATTTCTGCTGAAAAACACGTTTAGACAATTTCTGATCACTGGGGTTAAGGGCTGACTCTGTGGGCTCTTCTGAGCCAGGCAGTTACACTGCGATTCTAAGGGCTGAGAAAACGCGTTTATTTCGGGCTGAAAAACACGTTTTGAAAACTGTGCTGTTCTTGCCCTATAAGTTACATGGTGGTGACCAAAGTTGCCAAAACGTGTTTATTTCTGCTGAAAAACACGTTTTGACAATTTCTGATCACTGGGGTTAAGGGCTGACTCTGTGGGCTCTTCTGAGCCAGGCAGTTACACTGCGATTCCAAGGGCTGAGAAAACGCGTTTATTTCGGGCTGAAAAACACGTTTTGAAAACTGTGCTGTTCCTGTCCTATAAGTTACATGGGTTTGACCAAAGTTGCCAAAACGTGTTTATTTCTGCTGAAAAACACGTTTTGACAATTTATGATCACTGGGGTTAAGGGCTGACTCTGTGGGCTCTTCTGAGCCAGGCAGTTACATTGCGATTCTAAGGGCTGAGAAAACGTGTTTATTTCGGTCTGAAAAACACGTTTTGAAAACTGTGCTGTTCCTGCCCTATAAGTTACATGGGTTTGACCAAAGTTGCCAAAACGTGTTTATTTCTGCTGAAAAACACGTTTTGACAATTTCTGATCACTGGGGTTAAGGGCTGACTCTGTGGGCTCTCCTGAGCCAGGCAGTTACACTGCGATTCTAAGGGCTGAGAAAACGTGTTTATTTCGGGCTGAAAAACACGTTTTGAAAACTGTGCTGTTCCTGCCCTATAAGTTACATGGTGGTGACCAAAGTTGCCAAAACGTGTTTATTTCTGCTGAAAAACACGTTTAGACAATTTCTGATCACTGGGGTTAAGGGCTGACTCTGTGGGCTCTTCTGAGCCAGGCAGTTACACTGCGATTCTAAGGGCTGAGAAAACGCGTTTATTTCGGGCTGAAAAACACGTTTTGAAAACTGTGCTGTTCTTGCCCTATAAGTTACATGGTGGTGACCAAAGTTGCCAAAACGTGTTTATTTCTGCTGAAAAACACGTTTTGACAATTTCTGATCACTGGGGTTAAGGGCTGACTCTGTGGGCTCTTCTGAGCCAGGCAGTTACACTGCGATTCCAAGGGCTGAGAAAACGCGTTTATTTCGGGCTGAAAAACACGTTTTGAAAACTGTGCTGTTCCTGCCCTATAAGTTACATGGTGGTGACCAAAGTTGCCAAAACGTGTTTATTTCTGCTGAAAAACATGTTTTGACATTTTCTGATCACTGGGGTTAAGGGCTGACTCTGTGGGCTCTTCTGAGACAGGCAGTTACACTGCGATTCCAAGGGCTGAGAAAACGCGTTTATTTCGGGCTGAAAAACACGTTTTGAAAACTGTGCTGTTCCTGCCCTATAAGTTACATGGGTTTGACCAAAGTTGCCAAAACGTGTTTATTTCTGCTGAAAAACACGTTTTGACAATTTCTGATCACTGGGGTTAAGGGCTGACTCTGTGGGCTCTTCTGAGCCAGGCAGTTACACTGCGATTCCAAGGGCTGAGAAAACGCGTTTATTTCGGGCTGAAAAACACGTTTTGAAAACTGTGCTGTTCCTGCCCTATAAGTTACATGGTGGTGACCAAAGTTGCCAAAACGTGTTTATTTCTGCTGAAAAACACGTTTTGACAATTTCTGATCACTGGGGTTAAGGGCTGACTCTGTGGGCTCTTCTGAGCCAGGCAGTTACACTGCGATTCCAAGGGCTGAGAAAACGCGTTTATTTCGGGCTGAAAAACACGTTTTGAAAACTGTGCTGTTCCTGCCCTATAAGTTACATGGTGGTGACCAAAGTTGCCAAAACGTGTTTATTTCTGCTGAAAAACACGTTTAGACAATTTCTGATCACTGGGGTTAAGGGCTGACTCTGTGGGCTCTTCTGAGCCAGGCAGTTACACTGCGATTCTAAGGGCTGAGAAAACGCGTTTATTTCGGGCTGAAAAACACGTTTTGAAAACTGTGCTGTTCTTGCCCTATAAGTTACATGGTGGTGACCAAAGTTGCCAAAACGTGTTTATTTCTGCTGAAAAACACGTTTTGACAATTTCTGATCACTGGGGTTAAGGGCTGACTCTGTGGGCTCTTCTGAGCCAGGCAGTTACACTGCGATTCCAAGGGCTGAGAAAACGCGTTTATTTCGGGCTGAAAAACACGTTTTGAAAACTGTGCTGTTCCTGCCCTATAAGTTACATGGTGGTGACCAAAGTTGCCAAAACGTGTTTATTTCTGCTGAAAAACACGTTTAGACAATTTCTGATCACTGGGGTTAAGGGCTGACTCTGTGGGCTCTTCTGAGCCAGGCAGTTACACTGCGATTCCAAGGGCTGAGAAAACGCGTTTATTTCGGGCTGAAAAACACGTTTTGAAAACTGTGCTGTTCCTGCCCTATAAGTTACATGGATTTGACCAAAGTTGCCAAAACGTGTTTATTTCTGCTGAAAAACACGTTTTGACAATTTCTGATCACTGGGGTTAAGGGCTGACTCTGTGGGCTCTTCTGAGGCAGGCAGTTACACTGCGATTCCAAGGGCTGAGAAAACGCGTTTATTTCGGGCTGAAAAACACGTTTTGAAAACTGTGCTGTTCCTGCCCTATAAGTTACATGGGTTTGACCAAAGTTGCCAAAACGTGTTTATTTCTGCTGAAAAACACGTTTTGACAATTTCTGATCACTGGGGTTAAGGGCTGACTCTGTGGGCTCTTCTGAGCCAGGCAGTTACACTGCGATTCTAAGGGCTGAGAAAACGTGTTTATTTCGGGCTGAAAAACACGTTTTGAAAACTGTGCTGTTCCTGCCCTATAAGTTACATGGTGGTGACCAAAGTTGCCAAAACGTGTTTATTTCTGCTGAAAAACACGTTTTGACAATTTCTGATCACTGGGGTTAAGGGGTGACTCAGTGTGCTCTTCTGAGCCAGGCAGTTACACTGCGATTCCAAGGGCTGAGAAAACGCGTTTATTTCGGGCTGAAAAACACGTTTTGAAAACTGTGCTGTTCTTGCCCTATAAGTTACATGGTGGTGACCAAAGTTGCCAAAACGTGTTTATTTCTGCTGAAAAACACGTTTTGACAATTTCTGATCACTGGGGTTAAGGGCTGACTCTGTGGGCTCTTCTGAGCCAGGCAGTTACACTGCGATTCCAAGGGCTGAGAAAACGCGTTTATTTCGGGCTGAAAAACACGTTTTGAAAACTGTGCTGTTCCTGCCCTATAAGTTACATGGTGGTGACCAAAGTTGCCAAAACGTGTTTATTTCTGCTGAAAAACACGTTTTGACATTTTCTGATCACTGGGGTTAAGGGCTGACTCTGTGGGCTCTTCTGAGCCAGGCAGTTACACTGCGATTCCAAGGGCTGAGAAAACGCGTTTATTTCGGGCTGAAAAACACGTTTTGAAAACTGTGCTGTTCCTGCCCTATAAGTTACATGGGTTTGACCAAAGTTGCCAAAACGTGTTTATTTCTGCTGAAAAACACGTTTTGACAATTTCTGATCACTGGGGTTAAGGGCTGACTCTGTGGGCTCTTCTGAGCCAGGCAGTTACACTGCGATTCCAAGGGCTGAGAAAACGCGTTTATTTCGGGCTGAAAAACACGTTTTGAAAACTGTGCTGTTCCTGCCCTATAAGTTACATGGTGGTGACCAAAGTTGCCAAAACGTGTTTATTTCTGCTGAAAAACACGTTTTGACAATTTCTGATCACTGGGGTTAAGGGCTGACTCTGTGGGCTCTTCTGAGCCAGGCAGTTACACTGCGATTCCAAGGGCTGAGAAAACGCGTTTATTTCGGGCTGAAAAACACGTTTTGAAAACTGTGCTGTTCCTGCCCTATAAGTTACATGGTGGTGACCAAAGTTGCCAAAACGTGTTTATTTCTGCTGAAAAACACGTTTAGACAATTTCTGATCACTGGGGTTAAGGGCTGACTCTGTGGGCTCTTCTGAGCCAGGCAGTTACACTGCGATTCTAAGGGCTGAGAAAACGCGTTTATTTCGGGCTGAAAAACACGTTTTGAAAACTGTGCTGTTCTTGCCCTATAAGTTACATGGTGGTGACCAAAGTTGCCAAAACGTGTTTATTTCTGCTGAAAAACACGTTTTGACAATTTCTGATCACTGGGGTTAAGGGCTGACTCTGTGGGCTCTTCTGAGCCAGGCAGTTACACTGCGATTCCAAGGGCTGAGAAAACGCGTTTATTTCGGGCTGAAAAACACGTTTTGAAAACTGTGCTGTTCCTGCCCTATAAGTTACATGGTGGTGACCAAAGTTGCCAAAACGTGTTTATTTCTGCTGAAAAACACGTTTAGACAATTTCTGATCACTGGGGTTAAGGGCTGACTCTGTGGGCTCTTCTGAGCCAGGCAGTTACACTGCGATTCCAAGGGCTGAGAAAACGCGTTTATTTCGGGCTGAAAAACACGTTTTGAAAACTGTGCTGTTCCTGCCCTATAAGTTACATGGGTTTGACCAAAGTTGCCAAAACGTGTTTATTTCTGCTGAAAAACACGTTTTGACAATTTCTGATCACTGGGGTTAAGGGCTGACTCTGTGGGCTCTTCTGAGCCAGGCAGTTACACTGCGATTCCAAGGGTTGAGAAAACGCGTTTATTTCGGGCTGAAAAACACGTTTTGAAAACTGTGCTGTTCCTGCCCTATAAGTTACATGGTGGTGACCAAAGTTGCCAAAACGTGTTTATTTCTGCTGAAAAACATGTTTTGACATTTTCTGATCACTGGGGTTAAGGGCTGACTCTGTGGGCTCTTCTGAGCCAGGCAGTTACACTGCGATTCCAAGGGCTGAGAAAACGCGTTTATTTCGGGCTGAAAAACACGTTTTGAAAACTGTGCTGTTCCTGCCCTATAAGTTACATGGGTTTGACCAAAGTTGCCAAAACGTGTTTATTTCTGCTGAAAAACACGTTTTGACAATTTCTGATCACTGGGGTTAAGGGCTGACTCTGTGGGCTCTTCTGAGCCAGGCAGTTACACTGCGATTCCAAGGGCTGAGAAAACGCGTTTATTTCGGGCTGAAAAACACATTTTGAAAACTGTGCTGTTCTTGCCCTATAAGTTACATGGTGGTGACCAAAGTTGCCAAAACGTGTTTATTTCTGCTGAAAAACACGTTTTGACAATTTCTGATCACTGGGGTTAAGGGCTGACTCTGTGGGCTCTTCTGAGCCAGGCAGTTACACTGCGATTCCAAGGGCTGAGAAAACGCGTTTATTTCGGGCTGAAAAACACGTTTTGAAAACTGTGCTGTTCCTGCCCTATAAGTTACATGGTGGTGACCAAAGTTGCCAAAACGTGTTTATTTCTGCTGAAAAACACGTTTTGACAATTTCTGATCACTGGGGTTAAGGGCTGACTCTGTGGGCTCTTCTGAGCCAGGCAGTTACACTGCGATTCCAAGGGCTGAGAAAACGCGTTTATTTCGGGCTGAAAAACACGTTTTGAAAACTGTGCTGTTCCTGCCCTATAAGTTACATGGTGGTGACCAAAGTTGCCAAAACGTGTTTATTTCTGCTGAAAAACACGTTTTGACAATTTCTGATCACTGGGGTTAAGGGCTGACTCTGTGGGCTCTTCTGAGCCAGGCAGTTACACTGCGATTCCAAGGGCTGAGAAAACGCGTTTATTTCGGGCTGAAAAACACGTTTTGAAAACTGTGCTGTTCCTGCCCTATAAGTTACATGGATTTGACCAAAGTTGCCAAAACGTGTTTATTTCTGCTGAAAAACACGTTTTGACAATTTCTGATCACTGGGGTTAAGGGCTGACTCTGTTGGCTCTTCTGAGCCAGGCAGTTACACTGCGATTCTAAGTGCTGAGAAAACGTGTTTATTTCGTGCTGAAAAACACGTTTTGAAAACTGTGCTGTTCCTGCCCTATAAGTTACATGGTGGTGACCAAAGTTGCCAAAACGTGTTTATTTCTGCTGAAAAACACGTTTTGACAATTTCTGATCACTGGGGTTAAGGGCTGACTCTGTGGGCTCTTCTGAGGCAGGCAGTTACACTGCGATTCCAAGGGCTGAGAAAACGCGTTTATTTCGGGCTGAAAAACACGTTTTGAAAACTGTGCTGTTCCTGCCCTATAAGTTACATGGGTTTGACCAAAGTTGCCAAAACGTGTTTATTTCTGCTGAAAAACACGTTTTGACAATTTCTGATCACTGGGGTTAAGGGCTGACTCTGTGGGCTCTTCTGAGCCAGGCAGTTACACTGCGATTCTAAGGGCTGAGAAAACGTGTTTATTTCGGGCTGAAAAACACGTTTTGAAAACTGTGCTGTTCCTGCCCTATAAGTTACATGGTGGTGACCAAAGTTGCCAAAACGTGTTTATTTCTGCTGAAAAACACGTTTAGACAATTTCTGATCACTGGGGTTAAGGGCTGACTCTGTGGGCTCTTCTGAGCCAGGCAGTTACACTGCGATTCTAAGGGCTGAGAAAACGCGTTTATTTCGGGCTGAAAAACACGTTTTGAAAACTGTGCTGTTCTTGCCCTATAAGTTACATGGTGGTGACCAAAGTTGCCAAAACGTGTTTATTTCTGCTGAAAAACACGTTTTGACAATTTCTGATCACTGGGGTTAAGGGCTGACTCTGTGGGCTCTTCTGAGCCAGGCAGTTACACTGCGATTCCAAGGGCTGAGAAAACGCGTTTATTTCGGGCTGAAAAACACGTTTTGAAAACTGTGCTGTTCCTGCCCTATAAGTTACATGGTGGTGACCAAAGTTGCCAAAACGTGTTTATTTCTGCTGAAAAACATGTTTTGACATTTTCTGATCACTGGGGTTAAGGGCTGACTCTGTGGGCTCTTCTGAGCCAGGCAGTTACACTGCGATTCCAAGGGCTGAGAAAACGCGTTTATTTCGGGCTGAAAAACACGTTTTGAAAACTGTGCTGTTCCTGCCCTATAAGTTACATGGGTTTGACCAAAGTTGCCAAAACGTGTTTATTTCTGCTGAAAAACACGTTTTGACAATTTCTGATCACTGGGGTTAAGGGCTGACTCTGTGGGCTCTTCTGAGCCAGGCAGTTACACTGCGATTCTAAGGGCTGAGAAAACGTGTTTATTTCGGGCTGAAAAACACGTTTTGAAAACTGTGCTGTTCCTGCCCTATAAGTTACATGGTGGTGACCAAAGTTGCCAAAACATGTTTATTTCTGCTGAAAAACACGTTTAGACAATTTCTGATCACTGGGGTTAAGGGCTGACTCTGTGGGCTCTTCTGAGCCAGGCAGTTACACTGCGATTCTAAGGGCTGAGAAAACGCGTTTATTTCGGGCTGAAAAACACGTTTTGAAAACTGTGCTGTTCTTGCCCTATAAGTTACATGGTGGTGACCAAAGTTGCCAAAACGTGTTTATTTCTGCTGAAAAACACGTTTTGACAATTTCTGATCACTGGGGTTAAGGGCTGACTCTGTGGGCTCTTCTGAGCCAGGCAGTTACACTGCGATTCCAAGGGCTGAGAAAACGCGTTTATTTCGGGCTGAAAAACACGTTTTGAAAACTGTGCTGTTCCTGTCCTATAAGTTACATGGGTTTGACCAAAGTTGCCAAAACGTGTTTATTTCTGCTGAAAAACACGTTTTGACAATTTATGATCACTGGGGTTAAGGGCTGACTCTGTGGGCTCTTCTGAGCCAGGCAGTTACATTGCGATTCTAAGGGCTGAGAAAACGTGTTTATTTCGGTCTGAAAAACACGTTTTGAAAACTGTGCTGTTCCTGCCCTATAAGTTACATGGGTTTGACCAAAGTTGCCAAAACGTGTTTATTTCTGCTGAAAAACACGTTTTGACAATTTCTGATCACTGGGGTTAAGGGCTGACTCTGTGGGCTCTTCTGAGCCAGGCAGTTACACTGCGATTCTAAGGGCTGAGAAAACGTGTTTATTTCGGGCTGAAAAACACGTTTTGAAAACTGTGCTGTTCCTGCCCTATAAGTTACATGGTGGTGACCAAAGTTGCCAAAACGTGTTTATTTCTGCTGAAAAACACGTTTAGACAATTTCTGATCACTGGGGTTAAGGGCTGACTCTGTGGGCTCTTCTGAGCCAGGCAGTTACACTGCGATTCTAAGGGCTGAGAAAACGCGTTTATTTCGGGCTGAAAAACACGTTTTGAAAACTGTGCTGTTCTTGCCCTATAAGTTACATGGTGGTGACCAAAGTTGCCAAAACGTGTTTATTTCTGCTGAAAAACACGTTTTGACAATTTCTGATCACTGGGGTTAAGGGCTGACTCTGTGGGCTCTTCTGAGCCAGGCAGTTACACTGCGATTCCAAGGGCTGAGAAAACGCGTTTATTTCGGGCTGAAAAACACGTTTTGAAAACTGTGCTGTTCCTGCCCTATAAGTTACATGGTGGTGACCAAAGTTGCCAAAACGTGTTTATTTCTGCTGAAAAACATGTTTTGACATTTTCTGATCACTGGGGTTAAGGGCTGACTCTGTGGGCTCTTCTGAGCCAGGCAGTTACACTGCGATTCCAAGGGCTGAGAAAACGCGTTTATTTCGGGCTGAAAAACACGTTTTGAAAACTGTGCTGTTCCTGCCCTATAAGTTACATGGGTTTGACCAAAGTTGCCAAAACGTGTTTATTTCTGCTGAAAAACACGTTTTGACAATTTCTGATCACTGGGGTTAAGGGCTGACTCTGTGGGCTCTTCTGAGCCAGGCAGTTACACTGCGATTCCAAGGGCTGAGAAAACGCGTTTATTTCGGGCTGAAAAACACGTTTTGAAAACTGTGCTGTTCCTGCCCTATAAGTTACATGGTGGTGACCAAAGTTGCCAAAACGTGTTTATTTCTGCTGAAAAACACGTTTTGACAATTTCTGATCACTGGGGTTAAGGGCTGACTCTGTGGGCTCTTCTGAGCCAGGCAGTTACACTGCGATTCCAAGGGCTGAGAAAACGCGTTTATTTCGGGCTGAAAAACACGTTTTGAAAACTGTGCTGTTCCTGCCCTATAAGTTACATGGTGGTGACCAAAGTTGCCAAAACGTGTTTATTTCTGCTGAAAAACACGTTTAGACAATTTCTGATCACTGGGGTTAAGGGCTGACTCTGTGGGCTCTTCTGAGCCAGGCAGTTACACTGCGATTCTAAGGGCTGAGAAAACGCGTTTATTTCGGGCTGAAAAACACGTTTTGAAAACTGTGCTGTTCTTGCCCTATAAGTTACATGGTGGTGACCAAAGTTGCCAAAACGTGTTTATTTCTGCTGAAAAACACGTTTTGACAATTTCTGATCACTGGGGTTAAGGGCTGACTCTGTGGGCTCTTCTGAGCCAGGCAGTTACACTGCGATTCCAAGGGCTGAGAAAACGCGTTTATTTCGGGCTGAAAAACACGTTTTGAAAACTGTGCTGTTCCTGCCCTATAAGTTACATGGTGGTGACCAAAGTTGCCAAAACGTGTTTATTTCTGCTGAAAAACACGTTTAGACAATTTCTGATCACTGGGGTTAAGGGCTGACTCTGTGGGCTCTTCTGAGCCAGGCAGTTACACTGCGATTCCAAGGGCTGAGAAAACGCGTTTATTTCGGGCTGAAAAACACGTTTTGAAAACTGTGCTGTTCCTGCCCTATAAGTTACATGGATTTGACCAAAGTTGCCAAAACGTGTTTATTTCTGCTGAAAAACACGTTTTGACAATTTCTGATCACTGGGGTTAAGGGCTGACTCTGTGGGCTCTTCTGAGGCAGGCAGTTACACTGCGATTCCAAGGGCTGAGAAAACGCGTTTATTTCGGGCTGAAAAACACGTTTTGAAAACTGTGCTGTTCCTGCCCTATAAGTTACATGGGTTTGACCAAAGTTGCCAAAACGTGTTTATTTCTGCTGAAAAACACGTTTTGACAATTTCTGATCACTGGGGTTAAGGGCTGACTCTGTGGGCTCTTCTGAGCCAGGCAGTTACACTGCGATTCTAAGGGCTGAGAAAACGTGTTTATTTCGGGCTGAAAAACACGTTTTGAAAACTGTGCTGTTCCTGCCCTATAAGTTACATGGTGGTGACCAAAGTTGCCAAAACGTGTTTATTTCTGCTGAAAAACACGTTTTGACAATTTCTGATCACTGGGGTTAAGGGGTGACTCAGTGTGCTCTTCTGAGCCAGGCAGTTACACTGCGATTCCAAGGGCTGAGAAAACGCGTTTATTTCGGGCTGAAAAACACGTTTTGAAAACTGTGCTGTTCTTGCCCTATAAGTTACATGGTGGTGACCAAAGTTGCCAAAACGTGTTTATTTCTGCTGAAAAACACGTTTTGACAATTTCTGATCACTGGGGTTAAGGGCTGACTCTGTGGGCTCTTCTGAGCCAGGCAGTTACACTGCGATTCCAAGGGCTGAGAAAACGCGTTTATTTCGGGCTGAAAAACACGTTTTGAAAACTGTGCTGTTCCTGCCCTATAAGTTACATGGTGGTGACCAAAGTTGCCAAAACGTGTTTATTTCTGCTGAAAAACACGTTTTGACATTTTCTGATCACTGGGGTTAAGGGCTGACTCTGTGGGCTCTTCTGAGCCAGGCAGTTACACTGCGATTCCAAGGGCTGAGAAAACGCGTTTATTTCGGGCTGAAAAACACGTTTTGAAAACTGTGCTGTTCCTGCCCTATAAGTTACATGGGTTTGACCAAAGTTGCCAAAACGTGTTTATTTCTGCTGAAAAACACGTTTTGACAATTTCTGATCACTGGGGTTAAGGGCTGACTCTGTGGGCTCTTCTGAGCCAGGCAGTTACACTGCGATTCCAAGGGCTGAGAAAACGCGTTTATTTCGGGCTGAAAAACACGTTTTGAAAACTGTGCTGTTCCTGCCCTATAAGTTACATGGTGGTGACCAAAGTTGCCAAAACGTGTTTATTTCTGCTGAAAAACACGTTTTGACAATTTCTGATCACTGGGGTTAAGGGCTGACTCTGTGGGCTCTTCTGAGCCAGGCAGTTACACTGCGATTCCAAGGGCTGAGAAAACGCGTTTATTTCGGGCTGAAAAACACGTTTTGAAAACTGTGCTGTTCCTGCCCTATAAGTTACATGGTGGTGACCAAAGTTGCCAAAACGTGTTTATTTCTGCTGAAAAACACGTTTAGACAATTTCTGATCACTGGGGTTAAGGGCTGACTCTGTGGGCTCTTCTGAGCCAGGCAGTTACACTGCGATTCTAAGGGCTGAGAAAACGCGTTTATTTCGGGCTGAAAAACACGTTTTGAAAACTGTGCTGTTCTTGCCCTATAAGTTACATGGTGGTGACCAAAGTTGCCAAAACGTGTTTATTTCTGCTGAAAAACACGTTTTGACAATTTCTGATCACTGGGGTTAAGGGCTGACTCTGTGGGCTCTTCTGAGCCAGGCAGTTACACTGCGATTCCAAGGGCTGAGAAAACGCGTTTATTTCGGGCTGAAAAACACGTTTTGAAAACTGTGCTGTTCCTGCCCTATAAGTTACATGGTGGTGACCAAAGTTGCCAAAACGTGTTTATTTCTGCTGAAAAACACGTTTAGACAATTTCTGATCACTGGGGTTAAGGGCTGACTCTGTGGGCTCTTCTGAGCCAGGCAGTTACACTGCGATTCCAAGGGCTGAGAAAACGCGTTTATTTCGGGCTGAAAAACACGTTTTGAAAACTGTGCTGTTCCTGCCCTATAAGTTACATGGGTTTGACCAAAGTTGCCAAAACGTGTTTATTTCTGCTGAAAAACACGTTTTGACAATTTCTGATCACTGGGGTTAAGGGCTGACTCTGTGGGCTCTTCTGAGCCAGGCAGTTACACTGCGATTCCAAGGGTTGAGAAAACGCGTTTATTTCGGGCTGAAAAACACGTTTTGAAAACTGTGCTGTTCCTGCCCTATAAGTTACATGGTGGTGACCAAAGTTGCCAAAACGTGTTTATTTCTGCTGAAAAACATGTTTTGACATTTTCTGATCACTGGGGTTAAGGGCTGACTCTGTGGGCTCTTCTGAGCCAGGCAGTTACACTGCGATTCCAAGGGCTGAGAAAACGCGTTTATTTCGGGCTGAAAAACACGTTTTGAAAACTGTGCTGTTCCTGCCCTATAAGTTACATGGGTTTGACCAAAGTTGCCAAAACGTGTTTATTTCTGCTGAAAAACACGTTTTGACAATTTCTGATCACTGGGGTTAAGGGCTGACTCTGTGGGCTCTTCTGAGCCAGGCAGTTACACTGCGATTCCAAGGGCTGAGAAAACGCGTTTATTTCGGGCTGAAAAACACATTTTGAAAACTGTGCTGTTCTTGCCCTATAAGTTACATGGTGGTGACCAAAGTTGCCAAAACGTGTTTATTTCTGCTGAAAAACACGTTTTGACAATTTCTGATCACTGGGGTTAAGGGCTGACTCTGTGGGCTCTTCTGAGCCAGGCAGTTACACTGCGATTCCAAGGGCTGAGAAAACGCGTTTATTTCGGGCTGAAAAACACGTTTTGAAAACTGTGCTGTTCCTGCCCTATAAGTTACATGGTGGTGACCAAAGTTGCCAAAACGTGTTTATTTCTGCTGAAAAACACGTTTTGACAATTTCTGATCACTGGGGTTAAGGGCTGACTCTGTGGGCTCTTCTGAGCCAGGCAGTTACACTGCGATTCCAAGGGCTGAGAAAACGCGTTTATTTCGGGCTGAAAAACACGTTTTGAAAACTGTGCTGTTCCTGCCCTATAAGTTACATGGTGGTGACCAAAGTTGCCAAAACGTGTTTATTTCTGCTGAAAAACACGTTTTGACAATTTCTGATCACTGGGGTTAAGGGCTGACTCTGTGGGCTCTTCTGAGCCAGGCAGTTACACTGCGATTCCAAGGGCTGAGAAAACGCGTTTATTTCGGGCTGAAAAACACGTTTTGAAAACTGTGCTGTTCCTGCCCTATAAGTTACATGGATTTGACCAAAGTTGCCAAAACGTGTTTATTTCTGCTGAAAAACACGTTTTGACAATTTCTGATCACTGGGGTTAAGGGCTGACTCTGTTGGCTCTTCTGAGCCAGGCAGTTACACTGCGATTCTAAGTGCTGAGAAAACGTGTTTATTTCGTGCTGAAAAACACGTTTTGAAAACTGTGCTGTTCCTGCCCTATAAGTTACATGGTGGTGACCAAAGTTGCCAAAACGTGTTTATTTCTGCTGAAAAACACGTTTTGACAATTTCTGATCACTGGGGTTAAGGGCTGACTCTGTGGGCTCTTCTGAGGCAGGCAGTTACACTGCGATTCCAAGGGCTGAGAAAACGCGTTTATTTCGGGCTGAAAAACACGTTTTGAAAACTGTGCTGTTCCTGCCCTATAAGTTACATGGGTTTGACCAAAGTTGCCAAAACGTGTTTATTTCTGCTGAAAAACACGTTTTGACAATTTCTGATCACTGGGGTTAAGGGCTGACTCTGTGGGCTCTTCTGAGCCAGGCAGTTACACTGCGATTCTAAGGGCTGAGAAAACGTGTTTATTTCGGGCTGAAAAACACGTTTTGAAAACTGTGCTGTTCCTGCCCTATAAGTTACATGGTGGTGACCAAAGTTGCCAAAACGTGTTTATTTCTGCTGAAAAACACGTTTAGACAATTTCTGATCACTGGGGTTAAGGGCTGACTCTGTGGGCTCTTCTGAGCCAGGCAGTTACACTGCGATTCTAAGGGCTGAGAAAACGCGTTTATTTCGGGCTGAAAAACACGTTTTGAAAACTGTGCTGTTCTTGCCCTATAAGTTACATGGTGGTGACCAAAGTTGCCAAAACGTGTTTATTTCTGCTGAAAAACACGTTTTGACAATTTCTGATCACTGGGGTTAAGGGCTGACTCTGTGGGCTCTTCTGAGCCAGGCAGTTACACTGCGATTCCAAGGGCTGAGAAAACGCGTTTATTTCGGGCTGAAAAACACGTTTTGAAAACTGTGCTGTTCCTGCCCTATAAGTTACATGGTGGTGACCAAAGTTGCCAAAACGTGTTTATTTCTGCTGAAAAACATGTTTTGACATTTTCTGATCACTGGGGTTAAGGGCTGACTCTGTGGGCTCTTCTGAGCCAGGCAGTTACACTGCGATTCCAAGGGCTGAGAAAACGCGTTTATTTCGGGCTGAAAAACACGTTTTGAAAACTGTGCTGTTCCTGCCCTATAAGTTACATGGGTTTGACCAAAGTTGCCAAAACGTGTTTATTTCTGCTGAAAAACACGTTTTGACAATTTCTGATCACTGGGGTTAAGGGCTGACTCTGTGGGCTCTTCTGAGCCAGGCAGTTACACTGCGATTCTAAGGGCTGAGAAAACGTGTTTATTTCGGGCTGAAAAACACGTTTTGAAAACTGTGCTGTTCCTGCCCTATAAGTTACATGGTGGTGACCAAAGTTGCCAAAACGTGTTTATTTCTGCTGAAAAACACGTTTAGACAATTTCTGATCACTGGGGTTAAGGGCTGACTCTGTGGGCTCTTCTGAGCCAGGCAGTTACACTGCGATTCTAAGGGCTGAGAAAACGCGTTTATTTCGGGCTGAAAAACACGTTTTGAAAACTGTGCTGTTCTTGCCCTATAAGTTACATGGTGGTGACCAAAGTTGCCAAAACGTGTTTATTTCTGCTGAAAAACACGTTTTGACAATTTCTGATCACTGGGGTTAAGGGCTGACTCTGTGGGCTCTTCTGAGCCAGGCAGTTACACTGCGATTCCAAGGGCTGAGAAAACGCGTTTATTTCGGGCTGAAAAACACGTTTTGAAAACTGTGCTGTTCTTGCCCTATAAGTTACATGGTGGTGACCAAAGTTGCCAAAACGTGTTTATTTCTGCTGAAAAACACGTTTTGACAATTTCTGATCACTGGGGTTAAGGGCTGACTCTGTGGGCTCTTCTGAGCCAGGCAGTTACACTGCGATTCCAAGGGCTGAGAAAACGCGTTTATTTCGGGCTGAAAAACACGTTTTGAAAACTGTGCTGTTCCTGCCCTATAAGTTACATGGGTTTGACCAAAGTTGCCAAAACGTGTTTATTTCTGCTGAAAAACACGTTTTGACAATTTCTGATCACTGGGGTTAAGGGCTGACTCTGTGGGCTCTTCTGAGCCAGGCAGTTACACTGCGATTCTAAGGGCTGAGAAAACGTGTTTATTTCGGGCTGAAAAACACGTTTTGAAAACTGTGCTGTTCCTGCCCTATAAGTTACATGGTGGTGACCAAAGTTGCCAAAACGTGTTTATTTCTGCTGAAAAACACGTTTAGACAATTTCTGATCACTGGGGTTAAGGGCTGACTCTGTGGGCTCTTCTGAGCCAGGCAGTTACACTGCGATTCTAAGGGCTGAGAAAACGCGTTTATTTCGGGCTGAAAAACACGTTTTGAAAACTGTGCTGTTCTTGCCCTATAAGTTACATGGTGGTGACCAAAGTTGCCAAAACGTGTTTATTTCTGCTGAAAAACACGTTTTGACAATTTCTGATCACTGGGGTTAAGGGCTGACTCTGTGGGCTCTTCTGAGCCAGGCAGTTACACTGCGATTCCAAGGGCTGAGAAAACGCGTTTATTTCGGGCTGAAAAACACGTTTTGAAAACTGTGCTGTTCCTGCCCTATAAGTTACATGGTGGTGACCAAAGTTGCCAAAACGTGTTTATTTCTGCTGAAAAACATGTTTTGACATTTTCTGATCACTGGGGTTAAGGGCTGACTCTGTGGGCTCTTCTGAGCCAGGCAGTTACACTGCGATTCCAAGGGCTGAGAAAACGCGTTTATTTCGGGCTGAAAAACACGTTTTGAAAACTGTGCTGTTCCTGCCCTATAAGTTACATGGGTTTGACCAAAGTTGCCAAAACGTGTTTATTTCTGCTGAAAAACACGTTTTGACAATTTCTGATCACTGGGGTTAAGGGCTGACTCTGTGGGCTCTTCTGAGCCAGGCAGTTACACTGCGATTCCAAGGGCTGAGAAAACGCGTTTATTTCGGGCTGAAAAACACGTTTTGAAAACTGTGCTGTTCCTGCCCTATAAGTTACATGGTGGTGACCAAAGTTGCCAAAACGTGTTTATTTCTGCTGAAAAACACGTTTTGACAATTTCTGATCACTGGGGTTAAGGGCTGACTCTGTGGGCTCTTCTGAGCCAGGCAGTTACACTGCGATTCCAAGGGCTGAGAAAACGCGTTTATTTCGGGCTGAAAAACACGTTTTGAAAACTGTGCTGTTCCTGCCCTATAAGTTACATGGTGGTGACCAAAGTTGCCAAAACGTGTTTATTTCTGCTGAAAAACACGTTTAGACAATTTCTGATCACTGGGGTTAAGGGCTGACTCTGTGGGCTCTTCTGAGCCAGGCAGTTACACTGCGATTCTAAGGGCTGAGAAAACGCGTTTATTTCGGGCTGAAAAACACGTTTTGAAAACTGTGCTGTTCTTGCCCTATAAGTTACATGGTGGTGACCAAAGTTGCCAAAACGTGTTTATTTCTGCTGAAAAACACGTTTTGACAATTTCTGATCACTGGGGTTAAGGGCTGACTCTGTGGGCTCTTCTGAGCCAGGCAGTTACACTGCGATTCCAAGGGCTGAGAAAACGCGTTTATTTCGGGCTGAAAAACACGTTTTGAAAACTGTGCTGTTCCTGCCCTATAAGTTACATGGTGGTGACCAAAGTTGCCAAAACGTGTTTATTTCTGCTGAAAAACACGTTTAGACAATTTCTGATCACTGGGGTTAAGGGCTGACTCTGTGGGCTCTTCTGAGCCAGGCAGTTACACTGCGATTCCAAGGGCTGAGAAAACGCGTTTATTTCGGGCTGAAAAACACGTTTTGAAAACTGTGCTGTTCCTGCCCTATAAGTTACATGGATTTGACCAAAGTTGCCAAAACGTGTTTATTTCTGCTGAAAAACACGTTTTGACAATTTCTGATCACTGGGGTTAAGGGCTGACTCTGTGGGCTCTTCTGAGGCAGGCAGTTACACTGCGATTCCAAGGGCTGAGAAAACGCGTTTATTTCGGGCTGAAAAACACGTTTTGAAAACTGTGCTGTTCCTGCCCTATAAGTTACATGGGTTTGACCAAAGTTGCCAAAACGTGTTTATTTCTGCTGAAAAACACGTTTTGACAATTTCTGATCACTGGGGTTAAGGGCTGACTCTGTGGGCTCTTCTGAGCCAGGCAGTTACACTGCGATTCTAAGGGCTGAGAAAACGTGTTTATTTCGGGCTGAAAAACACGTTTTGAAAACTGTGCTGTTCCTGCCCTATAAGTTACATGGTGGTGACCAAAGTTGCCAAAACGTGTTTATTTCTGCTGAAAAACACGTTTTGACAATTTCTGATCACTGGGGTTAAGGGGTGACTCAGTGTGCTCTTCTGAGCCAGGCAGTTACACTGCGATTCCAAGGGCTGAGAAAACGCGTTTATTTCGGGCTGAAAAACACGTTTTGAAAACTGTGCTGTTCTTGCCCTATAAGTTACATGGTGGTGACCAAAGTTGCCAAAACGTGTTTATTTCTGCTGAAAAACACGTTTTGACAATTTCTGATCACTGGGGTTAAGGGCTGACTCTGTGGGCTCTTCTGAGCCAGGCAGTTACACTGCGATTCCAAGGGCTGAGAAAACGCGTTTATTTCGGGCTGAAAAACACGTTTTGAAAACTGTGCTGTTCCTGCCCTATAAGTTACATGGTGGTGACCAAAGTTGCCAAAACGTGTTTATTTCTGCTGAAAAACACGTTTTGACATTTTCTGATCACTGGGGTTAAGGGCTGACTCTGTGGGCTCTTCTGAGCCAGGCAGTTACACTGCGATTCCAAGGGCTGAGAAAACGCGTTTATTTCGGGCTGAAAAACACGTTTTGAAAACTGTGCTGTTCCTGCCCTATAAGTTACATGGGTTTGACCAAAGTTGCCAAAACGTGTTTATTTCTGCTGAAAAACACGTTTTGACAATTTCTGATCACTGGGGTTAAGGGCTGACTCTGTGGGCTCTTCTGAGCCAGGCAGTTACACTGCGATTCCAAGGGCTGAGAAAACGCGTTTATTTCGGGCTGAAAAACACGTTTTGAAAACTGTGCTGTTCCTGCCCTATAAGTTACATGGTGGTGACCAAAGTTGCCAAAACGTGTTTATTTCTGCTGAAAAACACGTTTAGACAATTTCTGATCACTGGGGTTAAGGGCTGACTCTGTGGGCTCTTCTGAGCCAGGCAGTTACACTGCGATTCTAAGGGCTGAGAAAACGCGTTTATTTCGGGCTGAAAAACACGTTTTGAAAACTGTGCTGTTCTTGCCCTATAAGTTACATGGTGGTGACCAAAGTTGCCAAAACGTGTTTATTTCTGCTGAAAAACACGTTTTGACAATTTCTGATCACTGGGGTTAAGGGCTGACTCTGTGGGCTCTTCTGAGCCAGGCAGTTACACTGCGATTCCAAGGGCTGAGAAAACGCGTTTATTTCGGGCTGAAAAACACGTTTTGAAAACTGTGCTGTTCCTGCCCTATAAGTTACATGGTGGTGACCAAAGTTGCCAAAACGTGTTTATTTCTGCTGAAAAACACGTTTTGACATTTTCTGATCACTGGGGTTAAGGGCTGACTCTGTGGGCTCTTCTGAGCCAGGCAGTTACACTGCGATTCCAAGGGCTGAGAAAACGCGTTTATTTCGGGCTGAAAAACACGTTTTGAAAACTGTGCTGTTCCTGCCCTATAAGTTACATGGGTTTGACCAAAGTTGCCAAAACGTGTTTATTTCTGCTGAAAAACACGTTTTGACAATTTCTGATCACTGGGGTTAAGGGCTGACTCTGTGGGCTCTTCTGAGCCAGGCAGTTACACTGCGATTCCAAGGGCTGAGAAAACGCGTTTATTTCGGGCTGAAAAACACGTTTTGAAAACTGTGCTGTTCCTGCCCTATAAGTTACATGGTGGTGACCAAAGTTGCCAAAACGTGTTTATTTCTGCTGAAAAACACGTTTTGACAATTTCTGATCACTGGGGTTAAGGGCTGACTCTGTGGGCTCTTCTGAGCCAGGCAGTTACACTGCGATTCCAAGGGCTGAGAAAACGCGTTTATTTCGGGCTGAAAAACACGTTTTGAAAACTGTGCTGTTCCTGCCCTATAAGTTACATGGTGGTGACCAAAGTTGCCAAAACGTGTTTATTTCTGCTGAAAAACACGTTTAGACAATTTCTGATCACTGGGGTTAAGGGCTGACTCTGTGGGCTCTTCTGAGCCAGGCAGTTACACTGCGATTCTAAGGGCTGAGAAAACGCGTTTATTTCGGGCTGAAAAACACGTTTTGAAAACTGTGCTGTTCTTGCCCTATAAGTTACATGGTGGTGACCAAAGTTGCCAAAACGTGTTTATTTCTGCTGAAAAACACGTTTTGACAATTTCTGATCACTGGGGTTAAGGGCTGACTCTGTGGGCTCTTCTGAGCCAGGCAGTTACACTGCGATTCCAAGGGCTGAGAAAACGCGTTTATTTCGGGCTGAAAAACACGTTTTGAAAACTGTGCTGTTCCTGCCCTATAAGTTACATGGTGGTGACCAAAGTTGCCAAAACGTGTTTATTTCTGCTGAAAAACACGTTTAGACAATTTCTGATCACTGGGGTTAAGGGCTGACTCTGTGGGCTCTTCTGAGCCAGGCAGTTACACTGCGATTCCAAGGGCTGAGAAAACGCGTTTATTTCGGGCTGAAAAACACGTTTTGAAAACTGTGCTGTTCCTGCCCTATAAGTTACATGGGTTTGACCAAAGTTGCCAAAACGTGTTTATTTCTGCTGAAAAACACGTTTTGACAATTTCTGATCACTGGGGTTAAGGGCTGACTCTGTGGGCTCTTCTGAGCCAGGCAGTTACACTGCGATTCCAAGGGTTGAGAAAACGCGTTTATTTCGGGCTGAAAAACACGTTTTGAAAACTGTGCTGTTCCTGCCCTATAAGTTACATGGTGGTGACCAAAGTTGCCAAAACGTGTTTATTTCTGCTGAAAAACATGTTTTGACATTTTCTGATCACTGGGGTTAAGGGCTGACTCTGTGGGCTCTTCTGAGCCAGGCAGTTACACTGCGATTCCAAGGGCTGAGAAAACGCGTTTATTTCGGGCTGAAAAACACGTTTTGAAAACTGTGCTGTTCCTGCCCTATAAGTTACATGGGTTTGACCAAAGTTGCCAAAACGTGTTTATTTCTGCTGAAAAACACGTTTTGACAATTTCTGATCACTGGGGTTAAGGGCTGACTCTGTGGGCTCTTCTGAGCCAGGCAGTTACACTGCGATTCCAAGGGCTGAGAAAACGCGTTTATTTCGGGCTGAAAAACACATTTTGAAAACTGTGCTGTTCTTGCCCTATAAGTTACATGGTGGTGACCAAAGTTGCCAAAACGTGTTTATTTCTGCTGAAAAACACGTTTTGACAATTTCTGATCACTGGGGTTAAGGGCTGACTCTGTGGGCTCTTCTGAGCCAGGCAGTTACACTGCGATTCCAAGGGCTGAGAAAACGCGTTTATTTCGGGCTGAAAAACACGTTTTGAAAACTGTGCTGTTCCTGCCCTATAAGTTACATGGTGGTGACCAAAGTTGCCAAAACGTGTTTATTTCTGCTGAAAAACACGTTTTGACAATTTCTGATCACTGGGGTTAAGGGCTGACTCTGTGGGCTCTTCTGAGCCAGGCAGTTACACTGCGATTCCAAGGGCTGAGAAAACGCGTTTATTTCGGGCTGAAAAACACGTTTTGAAAACTGTGCTGTTCCTGCCCTATAAGTTACATGGTGGTGACCAAAGTTGCCAAAACGTGTTTATTTCTGCTGAAAAACACGTTTTGACAATTTCTGATCACTGGGGTTAAGGGCTGACTCTGTGGGCTCTTCTGAGCCAGGCAGTTACACTGCGATTCCAAGGGCTGAGAAAACGCGTTTATTTCGGGCTGAAAAACACGTTTTGAAAACTGTGCTGTTCCTGCCCTATAAGTTACATGGATTTGACCAAAGTTGCCAAAACGTGTTTATTTCTGCTGAAAAACACGTTTTGACAATTTCTGATCACTGGGGTTAAGGGCTGACTCTGTTGGCTCTTCTGAGCCAGGCAGTTACACTGCGATTCTAAGTGCTGAGAAAACGTGTTTATTTCGTGCTGAAAAACACGTTTTGAAAACTGTGCTGTTCCTGCCCTATAAGTTACATGGTGGTGACCAAAGTTGCCAAAACGTGTTTATTTCTGCTGAAAAACACGTTTTGACAATTTCTGATCACTGGGGTTAAGGGCTGACTCTGTGGGCTCTTCTGAGGCAGGCAGTTACACTGCGATTCCAAGGGCTGAGAAAACGCGTTTATTTCGGGCTGAAAAACACGTTTTGAAAACTGTGCTGTTCCTGCCCTATAAGTTACATGGGTTTGACCAAAGTTGCCAAAACGTGTTTATTTCTGCTGAAAAACACGTTTTGACAATTTCTGATCACTGGGGTTAAGGGCTGACTCTGTGGGCTCTTCTGAGCCAGGCAGTTACACTGCGATTCTAAGGGCTGAGAAAACGTGTTTATTTCGGGCTGAAAAACACGTTTTGAAAACTGTGCTGTTCCTGCCCTATAAGTTACATGGTGGTGACCAAAGTTGCCAAAACGTGTTTATTTCTGCTGAAAAACACGTTTAGACAATTTCTGATCACTGGGGTTAAGGGCTGACTCTGTGGGCTCTTCTGAGCCAGGCAGTTACACTGCGATTCTAAGGGCTGAGAAAACGCGTTTATTTCGGGCTGAAAAACACGTTTTGAAAACTGTGCTGTTCTTGCCCTATAAGTTACATGGTGGTGACCAAAGTTGCCAAAACGTGTTTATTTCTGCTGAAAAACACGTTTTGACAATTTCTGATCACTGGGGTTAAGGGCTGACTCTGTGGGCTCTTCTGAGCCAGGCAGTTACACTGCGATTCCAAGGGCTGAGAAAACGCGTTTATTTCGGGCTGAAAAACACGTTTTGAAAACTGTGCTGTTCCTGCCCTATAAGTTACATGGTGGTGACCAAAGTTGCCAAAACGTGTTTATTTCTGCTGAAAAACATGTTTTGACATTTTCTGATCACTGGGGTTAAGGGCTGACTCTGTGGGCTCTTCTGAGCCAGGCAGTTACACTGCGATTCCAAGGGCTGAGAAAACGCGTTTATTTCGGGCTGAAAAACACGTTTTGAAAACTGTGCTGTTCCTGCCCTATAAGTTACATGGGTTTGACCAAAGTTGCCAAAACGTGTTTATTTCTGCTGAAAAACACGTTTTGACAATTTCTGATCACTGGGGTTAAGGGCTGACTCTGTGGGCTCTTCTGAGCCAGGCAGTTACACTGCGATTCTAAGGGCTGAGAAAACGTGTTTATTTCGGGCTGAAAAACACGTTTTGAAAACTGTGCTGTTCCTGCCCTATAAGTTACATGGTGGTGACCAAAGTTGCCAAAACGTGTTTATTTCTGCTGAAAAACACGTTTAGACAATTTCTGATCACTGGGGTTAAGGGCTGACTCTGTGGGCTCTTCTGAGCCAGGCAGTTACACTGCGATTCTAAGGGCTGAGAAAACGCGTTTATTTCGGGCTGAAAAACACGTTTTGAAAACTGTGCTGTTCTTGCCCTATAAGTTACATGGTGGTGACCAAAGTTGCCAAAACGTGTTTATTTCTGCTGAAAAACACGTTTTGACAATTTCTGATCACTGGGGTTAAGGGCTGACTCTGTGGGCTCTTCTGAGCCAGGCAGTTACACTGCGATTCCAAGGGCTGAGAAAACGCGTTTATTTCGGGCTGAAAAACACGTTTTGAAAACTGTGCTGTTCCTGTCCTATAAGTTACATGGGTTTGACCAAAGTTGCCAAAACGTGTTTATTTCTGCTGAAAAACACGTTTTGACAATTTATGATCACTGGGGTTAAGGGCTGACTCTGTGGGCTCTTCTGAGCCAGGCAGTTACATTGCGATTCTAAGGGCTGAGAAAACGTGTTTATTTCGGGCTGAAAAACACGTTTTGAAAACTGTGCTGTTCCTGCCCTATAAGTTACATGGTGGTGACCAAAGTTGCCAAAACGTGTTTATTTCTGCTGAAAAACACGTTTAGACAATTTCTGATCACTGGGGTTAAGGGCTGACTCTGTGGGCTCTTCTGAGCCAGGCAGTTACACTGCGATTCTAAGGGCTGAGAAAACGCGTTTATTTCGGGCTGAAAAACACGTTTTGAAAACTGTGCTGTTCTTGCCCTATAAGTTACATGGTGGTGACCAAAGTTGCCAAAACGTGTTTATTTCTGCTGAAAAACACGTTTTGACAATTTCTGATCACTGGGGTTAAGGGCTGACTCTGTGGGCTCTTCTGAGCCAGGCAGTTACACTGCGATTCCAAGGGCTGAGAAAACGCGTTTATTTCGGGCTGAAAAACACGTTTTGAAAACTGTGCTGTTCCTGCCCTATAAGTTACATGGTGGTGACCAAAGTTGCCAAAACGTGTTTATTTCTGCTGAAAAACATGTTTTGACATTTTCTGATCACTGGGGTTAAGGGCTGACTCTGTGGGCTCTTCTGAGCCAGGCAGTTACACTGCGATTCCAAGGGCTGAGAAAACGCGTTTATTTCGGGCTGAAAAACACGTTTTGAAAACTGTGCTGTTCCTGCCCTATAAGTTACATGGGTTTGACCAAAGTTGCCAAAACGTGTTTATTTCTGCTGAAAAACACGTTTTGACAATTTCTGATCACTGGGGTTAAGGGCTGACTCTGTGGGCTCTTCTGAGCCAGGCAGTTACACTGCGATTCCAAGGGCTGAGAAAACGCGTTTATTTCGGGCTGAAAAACACGTTTTGAAAACTGTGCTGTTCCTGCCCTATAAGTTACATGGTGGTGACCAAAGTTGCCAAAACGTGTTTATTTCTGCTGAAAAACACGTTTTGACAATTTCTGATCACTGGGGTTAAGGGCTGACTCTGTGGGCTCTTCTGAGCCAGGCAGTTACACTGCGATTCCAAGGGCTGAGAAAACGCGTTTATTTCGGGCTGAAAAACACGTTTTGAAAACTGTGCTGTTCCTGCCCTATAAGTTACATGGTGGTGACCGAAGTTGCCAAAACGTGTTTATTTCTGCTGAAAAACACGTTTAGACAATTTCTGATCACTGGGGTTAAGGGCTGACTCTGTGGGCTCTTCTGAGCCAGGCAGTTACACTGCGATTCTAAGGGCTGAGAAAACGCGTTTATTTCGGGCTGAAAAACACGTTTTGAAAACTGTGCTGTTCTTGCCCTATAAGTTACATGGTGGTGACCAAAGTTGCCAAAACGTGTTTATTTCTGCTGAAAAACACGTTTTGACAATTTCTGATCACTGGGGTTAAGGGCTGACTCTGTGGGCTCTTCTGAGCCAGGCAGTTACACTGCGATTCCAAGGGCTGAGAAAACGCGTTTATTTCGGGCTGAAAAACACGTTTTGAAAACTGTGCTGTTCCTGCCCTATAAGTTACATGGTGGTGACCAAAGTTGCCAAAACGTGTTTATTTCTGCTGAAAAACACGTTTAGACAATTTCTGATCACTGGGGTTAAGGGCTGACTCTGTGGGCTCTTCTGAGCCAGGCAGTTACACTGCGATTCCAAGGGCTGAGAAAACGCGTTTATTTCGGGCTGAAAAACACGTTTTGAAAACTGTGCTGTTCCTGCCCTATAAGTTACATGGATTTGACCAAAGTTGCCAAAACGTGTTTATTTCTGCTGAAAAACACGTTTTGACAATTTCTGATCACTGGGGTTAAGGGCTGACTCTGTGGGCTCTTCTGAGGCAGGCAGTTACACTGCGATTCCAAGGGCTGAGAAAACGCGTTTATTTCGGGCTGAAAAACACGTTTTGAAAACTGTGCTGTTCCTGCCCTATAAGTTACATGGGTTTGACCAAAGTTGCCAAAACGTGTTTATTTCTGCTGAAAAACACGTTTTGACAATTTCTGATCACTGGGGTTAAGGGCTGACTCTGTGGGCTCTTCTGAGCCAGGCAGTTACACTGCGATTCTAAGGGCTGAGAAAACGCGTTTATTTCGGGCTGAAAAACACGTTTTGAAAACTGTGCTGTTCCTGCCCTATAAGTTACATGGGTTTGACCAAAGTTGCCAAAACGTGTTTATTTCTGCTGAAAAACACGTTTTGACAATTTCTGATCACTGGGGTTAAGGGCTGACTCTGTGGGCTCTTCTGAGCCAGGCAGTTACACTGCGATTCCAAGGGCTGAGAAAACGCGTTTATTTCGGGCTGAAAAACACGTTTTGAAAACTGTGCTGTTCCTGCCCTATAAGTTACATGGTGGTGACCAAAGTTGCCAAAACGTGTTTATTTCTGCTGAAAAACACGTTTTGACAATTTCTGATCACTGGGGTTAAGGGCTGACTCTGTGGGCTCTTCTGAGCCAGGCAGTTACACTGCGATTCCAAGGGCTGAGAAAACGCGTTTATTTCGGGCTGAAAAACACGTTTTGAAAACTGTGCTGTTCCTGCCCTATAAGTTACATGGTGGTGACCAAAGTTGCCAAAACGTGTTTATTTCTGCTGAAAAACACGTTTAGACAATTTCTGATCACTGGGGTTAAGGGCTGACTCTGTGGGCTCTTCTGAGCCAGGCAGTTACACTGCGATTCTAAGGGCTGAGAAAACGCGTTTATTTCGGGCTGAAAAACACGTTTTGAAAACTGTGCTGTTCTTGCCCTATAAGTTACATGGTGGTGACCAAAGTTGCCAAAACGTGTTTATTTCTGCTGAAAAACACGTTTTGACAATTTCTGATCACTGGGGTTAAGGGCTGACTCTGTGGGCTCTTCTGAGCCAGGCAGTTACACTGCGATTCCAAGGGCTGAGAAAACGCGTTTATTTCGGGCTGAAAAACACGTTTTGAAAACTGTGCTGTTCCTGCCCTATAAGTTACATGGTGGTGACCAAAGTTGCCAAAACGTGTTTATTTCTGCTGAAAAACACGTTTTGACATTTTCTGATCACTGGGGTTAAGGGCTGACTCTGTGGGCTCTTCTGAGCCAGGCAGTTACACTGCGATTCCAAGGGCTGAGAAAACGCGTTTATTTCGGGCTGAAAAACACGTTTTGAAAACTGTGCTGTTCCTGCCCTATAAGTTACATGGGTTTGACCAAAGTTGCCAAAACGTGTTTATTTCTGCTGAAAAACACGTTTTGACAATTTCTGATCACTGGGGTTAAGGGCTGACTCTGTGGGCTCTTCTGAGCCAGGCAGTTACACTGCGATTCCAAGGGCTGAGAAAACGCGTTTATTTCGGGCTGAAAAACACGTTTTGAAAACTGTGCTGTTCCTGCCCTATAAGTTACATGGTGGTGACCAAAGTTGCCAAAACGTGTTTATTTCTGCTGAAAAACACGTTTTGACAATTTCTGATCACTGGGGTTAAGGGCTGACTCTGTGGGCTCTTCTGAGCCAGGCAGTTACACTGCGATTCCAAGGGCTGAGAAAACGCGTTTATTTCGGGCTGAAAAACACGTTTTGAAAACTGTGCTGTTCCTGCCCTATAAGTTACATGGTGGTGACCAAAGTTGCCAAAACGTGTTTATTTCTGCTGAAAAACACGTTTAGACAATTTCTGATCACTGGGGTTAAGGGCTGACTCTGTGGGCTCTTCTGAGCCAGGCAGTTACACTGCGATTCTAAGGGCTGAGAAAACGCGTTTATTTCGGGCTGAAAAACACGTTTTGAAAACTGTGCTGTTCTTGCCCTATAAGTTACATGGTGGTGACCAAAGTTGCCAAAACGTGTTTATTTCTGCTGAAAAACACGTTTTGACAATTTCTGATCACTGGGGTTAAGGGCTGACTCTGTGGGCTCTTCTGAGCCAGGCAGTTACACTGCGATTCCAAGGGCTGAGAAAACGCGTTTATTTCGGGCTGAAAAACACGTTTTGAAAACTGTGCTGTTCCTGCCCTATAAGTTACATGGTGGTGACCAAAGTTGCCAAAACGTGTTTATTTCTGCTGAAAAACACGTTTAGACAATTTCTGATCACTGGGGTTAAGGGCTGACTCTGTGGGCTCTTCTGAGCCAGGCAGTTACACTGCGATTCCAAGGGCTGAGAAAACGCGTTTATTTCGGGCTGAAAAACACGTTTTGAAAACTGTGCTGTTCCTGCCCTATAAGTTACATGGGTTTGACCAAAGTTGCCAAAACGTGTTTATTTCTGCTGAAAAACACGTTTTGACAATTTCTGATCACTGGGGTTAAGGGCTGACTCTGTGGGCTCTTCTGAGCCAGGCAGTTACACTGCGATTCCAAGGGTTGAGAAAACGCGTTTATTTCGGGCTGAAAAACACGTTTTGAAAACTGTGCTGTTCCTGCCCTATAAGTTACATGGTGGTGACCAAAGTTGCCAAAACGTGTTTATTTCTGCTGAAAAACATGTTTTGACATTTTCTGATCACTGGGGTTAAGGGCTGACTCTGTGGGCTCTTCTGAGCCAGGCAGTTACACTGCGATTCCAAGGGCTGAGAAAACGCGTTTATTTCGGGCTGAAAAACACGTTTTGAAAACTGTGCTGTTCCTGCCCTATAAGTTACATGGGTTTGACCAAAGTTGCCAAAACGTGTTTATTTCTGCTGAAAAACACGTTTTGACAATTTCTGATCACTGGGGTTAAGGGCTGACTCTGTGGGCTCTTCTGAGCCAGGCAGTTACACTGCGATTCCAAGGGCTGAGAAAACGCGTTTATTTCGGGCTGAAAAACACATTTTGAAAACTGTGCTGTTCTTGCCCTATAAGTTACATGGTGGTGACCAAAGTTGCCAAAACGTGTTTATTTCTGCTGAAAAACACGTTTTGACAATTTCTGATCACTGGGGTTAAGGGCTGACTCTGTGGGCTCTTCTGAGCCAGGCAGTTACACTGCGATTCCAAGGGCTGAGAAAACGCGTTTATTTCGGGCTGAAAAACACGTTTTGAAAACTGTGCTGTTCCTGCCCTATAAGTTACATGGTGGTGACCAAAGTTGCCAAAACGTGTTTATTTCTGCTGAAAAACACGTTTTGACAATTTCTGATCACTGGGGTTAAGGGCTGACTCTGTGGGCTCTTCTGAGCCAGGCAGTTACACTGCGATTCCAAGGGCTGAGAAAACGCGTTTATTTCGGGCTGAAAAACACGTTTTGAAAACTGTGCTGTTCCTGCCCTATAAGTTACATGGTGGTGACCAAAGTTGCCAAAACGTGTTTATTTCTGCTGAAAAACACGTTTTGACAATTTCTGATCACTGGGGTTAAGGGCTGACTCTGTGGGCTCTTCTGAGCCAGGCAGTTACACTGCGATTCCAAGGGCTGAGAAAACGCGTTTATTTCGGGCTGAAAAACACGTTTTGAAAACTGTGCTGTTCCTGCCCTATAAGTTACATGGATTTGACCAAAGTTGCCAAAACGTGTTTATTTCTGCTGAAAAACACGTTTTGACAATTTCTGATCACTGGGGTTAAGGGCTGACTCTGTTGGCTCTTCTGAGCCAGGCAGTTACACTGCGATTCTAAGTGCTGAGAAAACGTGTTTATTTCGTGCTGAAAAACACGTTTTGAAAACTGTGCTGTTCCTGCCCTATAAGTTACATGGTGGTGACCAAAGTTGCCAAAACGTGTTTATTTCTGCTGAAAAACACGTTTTGACAATTTCTGATCACTGGGGTTAAGGGCTGACTCTGTGGGCTCTTCTGAGGCAGGCAGTTACACTGCGATTCCAAGGGCTGAGAAAACGCGTTTATTTCGGGCTGAAAAACACGTTTTGAAAACTGTGCTGTTCCTGCCCTATAAGTTACATGGGTTTGACCAAAGTTGCCAAAACGTGTTTATTTCTGCTGAAAAACACGTTTTGACAATTTCTGATCACTGGGGTTAAGGGCTGACTCTGTGGGCTCTTCTGAGCCAGGCAGTTACACTGCGATTCTAAGGGCTGAGAAAACGTGTTTATTTCGGGCTGAAAAACACGTTTTGAAAACTGTGCTGTTCCTGCCCTATAAGTTACATGGTGGTGACCAAAGTTGCCAAAACGTGTTTATTTCTGCTGAAAAACACGTTTAGACAATTTCTGATCACTGGGGTTAAGGGCTGACTCTGTGGGCTCTTCTGAGCCAGGCAGTTACACTGCGATTCTAAGGGCTGAGAAAACGCGTTTATTTCGGGCTGAAAAACACGTTTTGAAAACTGTGCTGTTCTTGCCCTATAAGTTACATGGTGGTGACCAAAGTTGCCAAAACGTGTTTATTTCTGCTGAAAAACACGTTTTGACAATTTCTGATCACTGGGGTTAAGGGCTGACTCTGTGGGCTCTTCTGAGCCAGGCAGTTACACTGCGATTCCAAGGGCTGAGAAAACGCGTTTATTTCGGGCTGAAAAACACGTTTTGAAAACTGTGCTGTTCCTGCCCTATAAGTTACATGGTGGTGACCAAAGTTGCCAAAACGTGTTTATTTCTGCTGAAAAACATGTTTTGACATTTTCTGATCACTGGGGTTAAGGGCTGACTCTGTGGGCTCTTCTGAGCCAGGCAGTTACACTGCGATTCCAAGGGCTGAGAAAACGCGTTTATTTCGGGCTGAAAAACACGTTTTGAAAACTGTGCTGTTCCTGCCCTATAAGTTACATGGGTTTGACCAAAGTTGCCAAAACGTGTTTATTTCTGCTGAAAAACACGTTTTGACAATTTCTGATCACTGGGGTTAAGGGCTGACTCTGTGGGCTCTTCTGAGCCAGGCAGTTACACTGCGATTCTAAGGGCTGAGAAAACGTGTTTATTTCGGGCTGAAAAACACGTTTTGAAAACTGTGCTGTTCCTGCCCTATAAGTTACATGGTGGTGACCAAAGTTGCCAAAACGTGTTTATTTCTGCTGAAAAACACGTTTAGACAATTTCTGATCACTGGGGTTAAGGGCTGACTCTGTGGGCTCTTCTGAGCCAGGCAGTTACACTGCGATTCTAAGGGCTGAGAAAACGCGTTTATTTCGGGCTGAAAAACACGTTTTGAAAACTGTGCTGTTCTTGCCCTATAAGTTACATGGTGGTGACCAAAGTTGCCAAAACGTGTTTATTTCTGCTGAAAAACACGTTTTGACAATTTCTGATCACTGGGGTTAAGGGCTGACTCTGTGGGCTCTTCTGAGCCAGGCAGTTACACTGCGATTCCAAGGGCTGAGAAAACGCGTTTATTTCGGGCTGAAAAACACGTTTTGAAAACTGTGCTGTTCCTGTCCTATAAGTTACATGGGTTTGACCAAAGTTGCCAAAACGTGTTTATTTCTGCTGAAAAACACGTTTTGACAATTTATGATCACTGGGGTTAAGGGCTGACTCTGTGGGCTCTTCTGAGCCAGGCAGTTACATTGCGATTCTAAGGGCTGAGAAAACGTGTTTATTTCGGTCTGAAAAACACGTTTTGAAAACTGTGCTGTTCCTGCCCTATAAGTTACATGGGTTTGACCAAAGTTGCCAAAACGTGTTTATTTCTGCTGAAAAACACGTTTTGACAATTTCTGATCACTGGGGTTAAGGGCTGACTCTGTGGGCTCTTCTGAGCCAGGCAGTTACACTGCGATTCTAAGGGCTGAGAAAACGTGTTTATTTCGGGCTGAAAAACACGTTTTGAAAACTGTGCTGTTCCTGCCCTATAAGTTACATGGTGGTGACCAAAGTTGCCAAAACGTGTTTATTTCTGCTGAAAAACACGTTTAGACAATTTCTGATCACTGGGGTTAAGGGCTGACTCTGTGGGCTCTTCTGAGCCAGGCAGTTACACTGCGATTCTAAGGGCTGAGAAAACGCGTTTATTTCGGGCTGAAAAACACGTTTTGAAAACTGTGCTGTTCTTGCCCTATAAGTTACATGGTGGTGACCAAAGTTGCCAAAACGTGTTTATTTCTGCTGAAAAACACGTTTTGACAATTTCTGATCACTGGGGTTAAGGGCTGACTCTGTGGGCTCTTCTGAGCCAGGCAGTTACACTGCGATTCCAAGGGCTGAGAAAACGCGTTTATTTCGGGCTGAAAAACACGTTTTGAAAACTGTGCTGTTCCTGCCCTATAAGTTACATGGTGGTGACCAAAGTTGCCAAAACGTGTTTATTTCTGCTGAAAAACATGTTTTGACATTTTCTGATCACTGGGGTTAAGGGCTGACTCTGTGGGCTCTTCTGAGCCAGGCAGTTACACTGCGATTCCAAGGGCTGAGAAAACGCGTTTATTTCGGGCTGAAAAACACGTTTTGAAAACTGTGCTGTTCCTGCCCTATAAGTTACATGGGTTTGACCAAAGTTGCCAAAACGTGTTTATTTCTGCTGAAAAACACGTTTTGACAATTTCTGATCACTGGGGTTAAGGGCTGACTCTGTGGGCTCTTCTGAGCCAGGCAGTTACACTGCGATTCCAAGGGCTGAGAAAACGCGTTTATTTCGGGCTGAAAAACACGTTTTGAAAACTGTGCTGTTCCTGCCCTATAAGTTACATGGTGGTGACCAAAGTTGCCAAAACGTGTTTATTTCTGCTGAAAAACACGTTTTGACAATTTCTGATCACTGGGGTTAAGGGCTGACTCTGTGGGCTCTTCTGAGCCAGGCAGTTACACTGCGATTCCAAGGGCTGAGAAAACGCGTTTATTTCGGGCTGAAAAACACGTTTTGAAAACTGTGCTGTTCCTGCCCTATAAGTTACATGGTGGTGACCAAAGTTGCCAAAACGTGTTTATTTCTGCTGAAAAACACGTTTAGACAATTTCTGATCACTGGGGTTAAGGGCTGACTCTGTGGGCTCTTCTGAGCCAGGCAGTTACACTGCGATTCTAAGGGCTGAGAAAACGCGTTTATTTCGGGCTGAAAAACACGTTTTGAAAACTGTGCTGTTCTTGCCCTATAAGTTACATGGTGGTGACCAAAGTTGCCAAAACGTGTTTATTTCTGCTGAAAAACACGTTTTGACAATTTCTGATCACTGGGGTTAAGGGCTGACTCTGTGGGCTCTTCTGAGCCAGGCAGTTACACTGCGATTCCAAGGGCTGAGAAAACGCGTTTATTTCGGGCTGAAAAACACGTTTTGAAAACTGTGCTGTTCCTGCCCTATAAGTTACATGGTGGTGACCAAAGTTGCCAAAACGTGTTTATTTCTGCTGAAAAACACGTTTAGACAATTTCTGATCACTGGGGTTAAGGGCTGACTCTGTGGGCTCTTCTGAGCCAGGCAGTTACACTGCGATTCCAAGGGCTGAGAAAACGCGTTTATTTCGGGCTGAAAAACACGTTTTGAAAACTGTGCTGTTCCTGCCCTATAAGTTACATGGATTTGACCAAAGTTGCCAAAACGTGTTTATTTCTGCTGAAAAACACGTTTTGACAATTTCTGATCACTGGGGTTAAGGGCTGACTCTGTGGGCTCTTCTGAGGCAGGCAGTTACACTGCGATTCCAAGGGCTGAGAAAACGCGTTTATTTCGGGCTGAAAAACACGTTTTGAAAACTGTGCTGTTCCTGCCCTATAAGTTACATGGGTTTGACCAAAGTTGCCAAAACGTGTTTATTTCTGCTGAAAAACACGTTTTGACAATTTCTGATCACTGGGGTTAAGGGCTGACTCTGTGGGCTCTTCTGAGCCAGGCAGTTACACTGCGATTCTAAGGGCTGAGAAAACGTGTTTATTTCGGGCTGAAAAACACGTTTTGAAAACTGTGCTGTTCCTGCCCTATAAGTTACATGGTGGTGACCAAAGTTGCCAAAACGTGTTTATTTCTGCTGAAAAACACGTTTTGACAATTTCTGATCACTGGGGTTAAGGGGTGACTCAGTGTGCTCTTCTGAGCCAGGCAGTTACACTGCGATTCCAAGGGCTGAGAAAACGCGTTTATTTCGGGCTGAAAAACACGTTTTGAAAACTGTGCTGTTCTTGCCCTATAAGTTACATGGTGGTGACCAAAGTTGCCAAAACGTGTTTATTTCTGCTGAAAAACACGTTTTGACAATTTCTGATCACTGGGGTTAAGGGCTGACTCTGTGGGCTCTTCTGAGCCAGGCAGTTACACTGCGATTCCAAGGGCTGAGAAAACGCGTTTATTTCGGGCTGAAAAACACGTTTTGAAAACTGTGCTGTTCCTGCCCTATAAGTTACATGGTGGTGACCAAAGTTGCCAAAACGTGTTTATTTCTGCTGAAAAACACGTTTTGACATTTTCTGATCACTGGGGTTAAGGGCTGACTCTGTGGGCTCTTCTGAGCCAGGCAGTTACACTGCGATTCCAAGGGCTGAGAAAACGCGTTTATTTCGGGCTGAAAAACACGTTTTGAAAACTGTGCTGTTCCTGCCCTATAAGTTACATGGGTTTGACCAAAGTTGCCAAAACGTGTTTATTTCTGCTGAAAAACACGTTTTGACAATTTCTGATCACTGGGGTTAAGGGCTGACTCTGTGGGCTCTTCTGAGCCAGGCAGTTACACTTCGATTCCAAGGGCTGAGAAAACGCGTTTATTTCGGGCTGAAAAACACGTTTTGAAAACTGTGCTGTTCCTGCCCTATAAGTTACATGGTGGTGACCAAAGTTGCCAAAACGTGTTTATTTCTGCTGAAAAACACGTTTTGACAATTTCTGATCACTGGGGTTAAGGGCTGACTCTGTGGGCTCTTCTGAGCCAGGCAGTTACACTGCGATTCCAAGGGCTGAGAAAACGCGTTTATTTCGGGCTGAAAAACACGTTTTGAAAACTGTGCTGTTCCTGCCCTATAAGTTACATGGTGGTGACCAAAGTTGCCAAAACGTGTTTATTTCTGCTGAAAAACACGTTTAGACAATTTCTGATCACTGGGGTTAAGGGCTGACTCTGTGGGCTCTTCTGAGCCAGGCAGTTACACTGCGATTCTAAGGGCTGAGAAAACGCGTTTATTTCGGGCTGAAAAACACGTTTTGAAAACTGTGCTGTTCTTGCCCTATAAGTTACATGGTGGTGACCAAAGTTGCCAAAACGTGTTTATTTCTGCTGAAAAACACGTTTTGACAATTTCTGATCACTGGGGTTAAGGGCTGACTCTGTGGGCTCTTCTGAGCCAGGCAGTTACACTGCGATTCCAAGGGCTGAGAAAACGCGTTTATTTCGGGCTGAAAAACACGTTTTGAAAACTGTGCTGTTCCTGCCCTATAAGTTACATGGTGGTGACCAAAGTTGCCAAAACGTGTTTATTTCTGCTGAAAAACACGTTTAGACAATTTCTGATCACTGGGGTTAAGGGCTGACTCTGTGGGCTCTTCTGAGCCAGGCAGTTACACTGCGATTCCAAGGGCTGAGAAAACGCGTTTATTTCGGGCTGAAAAACACGTTTTGAAAACTGTGCTGTTCCTGCCCTATAAGTTACATGGGTTTGACCAAAGTTGCCAAAACGTGTTTATTTCTGCTGAAAAACACGTTTTGACAATTTCTGATCACTGGGGTTAAGGGCTGACTCTGTGGGCTCTTCTGAGCCAGGCAGTTACACTGCGATTCCAAGGGTTGAGAAAACGCGTTTATTTCGGGCTGAAAAACACGTTTTGAAAACTGTGCTGTTCCTGCCCTATAAGTTACATGGTGGTGACCAAAGTTGCCAAAACGTGTTTATTTCTGCTGAAAAACACGTTTTGACAATTTCTGATCACTGGGGTTAAGGGGTGACTCAGTGTGCTCTTCTGAGCCAGGCAGTTACACTGCGATTCCAAGGGCTGAGAAAACGCGTTTATTTCGGGCTGAAAAACACGTTTTGAAAACTGTGCTGTTCCTGCCCTATAAGTTACATGGTGGTGACCAAAGTTGCCAAAACGTGTTTATTTCTGCTGAAAAACACGTTTTGACAATTTCTGATCACTGGGGTTAAGGGGTGACTCAGTGTGCTCTTCTGAGCCAGGCAGTTACACTGCGATTCCAAGGGCTGAGAAAACGCGTTTATTTCGGGCTGAAAAACACGTTTTGAAAACTGTGCTGTTCCTGCCCTATAAGTTACATGGGTTTGACCAAAGTTGCCAAAACGTGTTTATTTCTGCTGAAAAACACGTTTTGACAATTTCTGATCACTGGGGTTAAGGGCTGACTCTGTGGGCTTTCTGAGCCAGGCAGTTACATTGCGATTCTAAGGGCTGAGAAAACGTGTTTATTTCGGTCTGAAAAACACGTTTTGAAAACTGTGCTGTTCCTGCCCTATAAGTTACATGGATTTGACCAAAGTTGCCAAAACGTGTTTATTTCTGCTGAAAAACACGTTTTGACAATTTCTGATCACTGGGGTTAAGGGCTGACTCTGTGGGCTCTTCTGAACCAGGCAGTTACACTGCGATTCCAAGGGCTGAGAAAACGCGTTTATTTCGGGCTGAAAAACACATTTTGAAAACTGTGCTGTTCTTGCCCTATAAGTTACATGGTGGTGACCAAAGTTGCCAAAACGTGTTTATTTCTGCTGAAAAACACGTTTTGACAATTTCTGATCACTGGGGTTAAGGGCTGACTCTGTGGGCTCTTCTGAGCCAGGCAGTTACACTGCGATTCCAAGGGCTGAGAAAACGCGTTTATTTCGGGCTGAAAAACACGTTTTGAAAACTGTGCTGTTCCTGCCCTATAAGTTACATGGTGGTGACCAAAGTTGCCAAAACGTGTTTATTTCTGCTGAAAAACACGTTTTGACAATTTCTGATCACTGGGGTTAAGGGCTGACTCTGTGGGCTCTTCTGAGCCAGGCAGTTACACTGCGATTCCAAGGGCTGAGAAAACGCGTTTATTTCGGGCTGAAAAACACGTTTTGAAAACTGTGCTGTTCCTGCCCTATAAGTTACATGGTGGTGACCAAAGTTGCCAAAACGTGTTTATTTCTGCTGAAAAACACGTTTTGACAATTTCTGATCACTGGGGTTAAGGGGTGACTCAGTGTGCTCTTCTGAGCCAGGCAGTTACACTGCGATTCCAAGGGCTGAGAAAACGCGTTTATTTCGGGCTGAAAAACACGTTTTGAAAACTGTGCTGTTCCTGCTCTATAAGTTACATGGTGGTGACCAAAGTTGCCAAAACGTGTTTATTTCTGCTGAAAAACACGTTTAGACAATTTCTGATCACTGGGGTTAAGGGCTGACTCTGTGGGCTCTTCTGAGCCAGGCAGTTACACTGCGATTCCAAGGGCTGAGAAAACGCGTTTATTTCGGGCTGAAAAACACGTTTTGAAAACTGTGCTGTTCCTGCCCTATAAGTTACATGGATTTGACCAAAGTTGCCAAAACGTGTTTATTTCTGCTGAAAAACACGTTTTGACAATTTCTGATCACTGGGGTTAAGGGCTGACTCTGTGGGCTCTTCTGAGCCAGGCAGTTACACTGCGATTCTAAGTGCTGAGAAAACGTGTTTATTACGTGCTGAAAAACACGTTTTGAAAACTGTGCTGTTCCTGCCCTATAAGTTACATGGTGGTGACCAAAGTTGCCAAAACGTGTTTATTTCTGCTGAAAAACACGTTTTGACAATTTCTGATCACTGGGGTTAAGGGCTGACTCTGTGGGCTCTTCTGAGCCAGGCAGTTACACTGCGATTCCAAGGGCTGAGAAAACGCGTTTATTTCGGGCTGAAAAACACGTTTTGAAAACTGTGCTGTTCCTGCCCTATAAGTTACATGGGTTTGACCAAAGTTGCCAAAACGTGTTTATTTCTGCTGAAAAACACGTTTTGACAATTTCTGATCACTGGGGTTAAGGGCTGACTCTGTGGGCTCTTCTGAGCCAGGCAGTTACACTGCGATTCTAAGGGCTGAGAAAACGTGTTTATTTCGGGCTGAAAAACACGTTTTGAAAACTGTGCTGTTCCTGCCCTATAAGTTACATGGTGGTGACCAAAGTTGCCAAAACGTGTTTATTTCTGCTGAAAAACACGTTTTGACAATTTCTGATCACTGGGGTTAAGGGCTGACTCTGTGGGCTCTTCTGAGCCAGGCAGTTACAGGTACACTGCGATTCCAAGGGCTGAGAAAACGCGTTTATTTCGGGCTGAAAAACACGTTTTGAAAACTGTGCTGTTCCTGCCCTTTAAGTTACATGGTGGTGACCAAAGTTGCCAAAACGTGTTTATTTCTGCTGAAAAACACGTTTAGACAATTTCTGATCACTGGGGTTAAGGGCTGACTCTGTGGGCTCTTCTGAGCCAGGCAGTTACACTGCGATTCTAAGGGCTGAGAAAACGCGTTTATTTCGGGCTGAAAAACACGTTTTGAAAACTGTGCTGTTCTTGCCCTATAAGTTACATGGTGGTGACCAAAGTTGCCAAAACGTGTTTATTTCTGCTGAAAAACACGTTTTGACAATTTCTGATCACTGGGGTTAAGGGCTGACTCTGTGGGCTCTTCTGAGCCAGGCAGTTACACTGCGATTCCAAGGGCTGAGAAAACGCGTTTATTTCGGGCTGAAAAACACGTTTTGAAAACTGTGCTGTTCCTGCCCTATAAGTTACATGGTGGTGACCAAAGTTGCCAAAACGTGTTTATTTCTGCTGAAAAACACGTTTTGACAATTTCTGATCACTGGGGTTAAGGGCTGACTCTGTGGGCTCTTCTGAGCCAGGCAGTTACACTGCGATTCCAAGGGCTGAGAAAACGCGTTTAATTCGGGCTGAAAAACACGTTTTGAAAACTGTGCTGTTCCTGCCCTATAAGTTACATGGTGGTGACCAAAGTTGCCAAAACGTGTTTATTTCTGCTGAAAAACACGTTTTGACAATTTCTGATCACTGGGGTTAAGGGGTGACTCAGTGTGCTCTTCTGAGCCAGGCAGTTACACTGCGATTCCAAGGGCTGAGAAAACGCGTTTATTTCGGGCTGAAAAACACGTTTTGAAAACTGTGCTGTTCCTGCCCTATAAGTTACATGGTGGTGACCAAAGTTGCCAAAACGTGTATATTTCTGCTGAAAAACACGTTTAGACAATTTCTGATCACTGGGGTTAAGGGCTGACTCTGTGGGCTCTTCTGAGCCAGGCAGTTACACTGCGATTCCAAGGGCTGAGAAAACGCGTTTATTTCGGGCTGAAAAACACGTTTTGAAAACTGTGCTGTTCCTGCCCTATAAGTTACATGGATTTGACCAAAGTTGCCAAAACGTGTTTATTTCTGCTGAAAAACACGTTTTGACAATTTATGATCACTGGGGTTAAGGGCTGACTCTGTGGGCTCTTCTGAGGCAGGCAGTTACACTGCGATTCCAAGGGCTGAGAAAACGCGTTTATTTCGGGCTGAAAAACACGTTTTGAAAACTGTGCTGTTCCTGCCCTATAAGTTACATGGGTTTGACCAAAGTTGCCAAAACGTGTTTATTTCTGCTGAAAAACACGTTTTGACAATTTCTGATCACTGGGGTTAAGGGCTGACTCTGTGGGCTCTTCTGAGCCAGGCAGTTACACTGCGATTCCAAGGGCTGAGAAAACGCGTTTATTTCGGGCTGAAAAACACATTTTGAAAACTGTGCTGTTCTTGCCCTATAAGTTACATGGTGGTGACCAAAGTTGCCAAAACGTGTTTATTTCTGCTGAAAAACACGTTTTGACAATTTCTGATCACTGGGGTTAAGGGCTGACTCTGTGGGCTCTTCTGAGCCAGGCAGTTACACTGCGATTCCAAGGGCTGAGAAAACGCGTTTATTTCGGGCTGAAAAACACGTTTTGAAAACTGTGCTGTTCCTGCCCTATAAGTTACATGGTGGTGACCAAAGTTGCCAAAACGTGTTTATTTCTGCTGAAAAACACGTTTTGACAATTTCTGATCACTGGGGTTAAGGGCTGACTCTGTGGGCTCTTCTGAGCCAGGCAGTTACACTGCGATTCCAAGGGCTGAGAAAACGCGTTTATTTCGGGCTGAAAAACACGTTTTGAAAACTGTGCTGTTCCTGCCCTATAAGTTACATGGTGGTGACCAAAGTTGCCAAAACGTGTTTATTTCTGCTGAAAAACACGTTTTGACAATTTCTGATCACTGGGGTTAAGGGCTGACTCTGTGGGCTCTTCTGAGCCAGGCAGTTACACTGCGATTCCAAGGGCTGAGAAAACGCGTTTATTTCGGGCTGAAAAACACGTTTTGAAAACTGTGCTGTTCCTGCCCTATAAGTTACATGGATTTGACCAAAGTTGCCAAAACGTGTTTATTTCTGCTGAAAAAGACGTTTTGACAATTTCTGATCACTGGGGTTAAGGGCTGACTCTGTGGGCTCTTCTGAGCCAGGCAGTTACACTGCGATTCTAAGTGCTGAGAAAACGTGTTTATTTCGTGCTGAAAAACACGTTTTGAAAACTGTGCTGTTCCTGCCCTATAAGTTACATGGTGGTGACCAAAGTTGCCAAAACGTGTTTATTTCTGCTGAAAAACACGTTTTGACAATTTCTGATCACTGGGGTTAAGGGCTGACTCTGTGGGCTCTTCTGAGGCAGGCAGTTACACTGCGATTCCAAGGGCTGAGAAAACGCGTTTATTTCGGGCTGAAAAACACGTTTTGAAAACTGTGCTGTTCCTGCCCTATAAGTTACATGGGTTTGACCAAAGTTGCCAAAACGTGTTTATTTCTGCTGAAAAACACGTTTTGACAATTTCTGATCACTGGGGTTAAGGGCTGACTCTGTGGGCTCTTCTGAGCCAGGCAGTTACACTGCGATTCTAAGGGCTGAGAAAACGTGTTTATTTCGGGCTGAAAAACACGTTTTGAAAACTGTGCTGTTCCTGCCCTATAAGTTACATGGTGGTGACCAAAGTTGCCAAAACGTGTTTATTTCTGCTGAAAAACACGTTTAGACAATTTCTGATCACTGGGGTTAAGGGCTGACTCTGTGGGCTCTTCTGAGCCAGGCAGTTACACTGCGATTCTAAGGGCTGAGAAAACGCGTTTATTTCGGGCTGAAAAACACGTTTTGAAAACTGTGCTGTTCTTGCCCTATAAGTTACATGGTGGTGACCAAAGTTGCCAAAACGTGTTTATTTCTGCTGAAAAACACGTTTTGACAATTTCTGATCACTGGGGTTAAGGGCTGACTCTGTGGGCTCTTCTGAGCCAGGCAGTTACACTGCGATTCCAAGGGCTGAGAAAACGCGTTTATTTCGGGCTGAAAAACACGTTTTGAAAACTGTGCTGTTCCTGCCCTATAAGTTACATGGTGGTGACCAAAGTTGCCAAAACGTGTTTATTTCTGCTGAAAAACACGTTTAGACAATTTCTGATCACTGGGGTTAAGGGCTGACTCTGTGGGCTCTTCTGAGCCAGGCAGTTACACTGCGATTCCAAGGGCTGAGAAAACGCGTTTATTTCGGGCTGAAAAACACGTTTTGAAAACTGTGCTGTTCCTGCCCTATAAGTTACATGGATTTGACCAAAGTTGCCAAAACGTGTTTATTTCTGCTGAAAAACACGTTTTGACAATTTCTGATCACTGGGGTTAAGGGCTGACTCTGTGGGCTCTTCTGAGCCAGGCAGTTACACTGCGATTCTAAGTGCTGAGAAAACGTGTTTATTTCGTGCTGAAAAACACTTTTTGAAAACTGTGCTGTTCCTGCCCTATAAGTTACATGGTGGTGACCAAAGTTGCCAAAACGTGTTTATTTCTGCTGAAAAACACGTTTTGACAATTTCTGATCACTGGGGTTAAGGGCTGACTCTGTGGGCTCTTCTGAGGCAGGCAGTTACACTGCGATTCCAAGGGCTGAGAAAACGCGTTTATTTCGGGCTGAAAAACACGTTTTGAAAACTGTGCTGTTCCTGCCCTATAAGTTACATGGGTTTGACCAAAGTTGCCAAAACGTGTTTATTTCTGCTGAAAAACACGTTTTGACAATTTCTGATCACTGGGGTTAAGGGCTGACTCTGTGGGCTCTTCTGAGCCAGGCAGTTACACTGCGATTCTAAGGGCTGAGAAAACGTGTTTATTTCGGGCTGAAAAACACGTTTTGAAAACTGTGCTGTTCCTGCCCTATAAGTTACATGGTGGTGACCAAAGTTGCCAAAACGTGTTTATTTCTGCTGAAAAACACGTTTTGACAATTTCTGATCACTGGGGTTAAGGGGTGACTCAGTGTGCTCTTCTGAGCCAGGCAGTTACACTGCGATTCCAAGGGCTGAGAAAACGCGTTTATTTCGGGCTGAAAAACACGTTTTGAAAACTGTGCTGTTCCTGCCCTATAAGTTACATGGGTTTGACCAAAGTTGCCAAAACGTGTTTATTTCTGCTGAAAAACACGTTTTGACAATTTCTGATCACTGGGGTTAAGGGCTGACTCTGTGGGCTTTCTGAGCCAGGCAGTTACATTGCGATTCTAAGGGCTGAGAAAACGTGTTTATTTCGGTCTGAAAAACACGTTTTGAAAACTGTGCTGTTCCTGCCCTATAAGTTACATGGTGGTGACCAAAGTTGCCAAAACGTGTTTATTTCTGCTGAAAAACACGTTTTGACAATTTCTGATCACTGGGGTTAAGGGCTGACTCTGTGGGCTCTTCTGAGCCAGGCAGTTACACTGCGATTCTAAGTGCTGAGAAAACGTGTTTATTTCGTGCTGAAAAACACGTTTTGAAAACTGTGCTGTTCCTGCCCTATAAGTTACATGGTGGTGACCAAAGTTGCCAAAACGTGTTTATTTCTGCTGAAAAACACGTTTTGACAATTTCTGATCACTGGGGTTAAGGGCTGACTCTGTGGGCTCTTCTGAGGCAGGCAGTTACACTGCGATTCCAAGGGCTGAGAAAACGCGTTTATTTCGGGCTGAAAAACACGTTTTGAAAACTGTGCTGTTCCTGCCCTATAAGTTACATGGGTTTGACCAAAGTTGCCAAAACGTGTTTATTTCTGCTGAAAAACACGTTTTGACAATTTCTGATCACTGGGGTTAAGGGCTGACTCTGTGGGCTCTTCTGAGCCAGGCAGTTACACTGCGATTCTAAGGGCTGAGAAAACGTGTTTATTTCGGGCTGAAAAACACGTTTTGAAAACTGTGCTGTTCCTGCCCTATAAGTTACATGGTGGTGACCAAAGTTGCCAAAACGTGTTTATTTCTGCTGAAAAACACGTTTAGACAATTTCTGATCACTGGGGTTAAGGGCTGACTCTGTGGGCTCTTCTGAGCCAGGCAGTTACACTGCGATTCCAAGGGCTGAGAAAACGCGTTTATTTCGGGCTGAAAAACACGTTTTGAAAACTGTGCTGTTCCTGCCCTATAAGTTACATGGTGGTGACCAAAGTTGCCAAAACGTGTTTATTTCTGCTGAAAAACACGTTTTGACATTTTCTGATCACTGGGGTTAAGGTCTGAATCTGTGGGCTCTTCTGAGCCAGGCAGTTACACTGCGATTCCAAGGGCTGAGAAAACGCGTTTATTTCGGGCTGAAAAACACGTTTTGAAAACTGTGCTGTTCCTGTCCTATAAGTTACATGGGTTTGACCAAAGTTGCCAAAACGTGTTTATTTCTGCTGAAAAACACGTTTTGACAATTTATGATCAATGGGGTTAAGGGCTGACTCTGTGGGCTCTTCTGAGCCAGGCAGTTACATTGCGATTCTAAGGGCTGAGAAAACGTGTTTATTTCGGTCTGAAAAACACGTTTTGAAAACTGTGCTGTTCCTGCCCTATAAGTTACATGGTGGTGACCAAAGTTGCCAAAACGTGTTTATTTCTGCTGAAAAACACGTTTTGACAATTTCTGATCACTGGGGTTAAGGGCTGACTCTGTGGGCTCTTCTGAGCCAGGCAGTTACACTGCGATTCTAAGTGCTGAGAAAACGTGTTTATTTCGTGCTGAAAAACACGTTTTGAAAACTGTGCTGTTCCTGCCCTATAAGTTACATGGTGGTGACCAAAGTTGCCAAAACGTGTTTATTTCTGCTGAAAAACACGTTTTGACATTTTCTGATCACTGGGGTTAAGGGCTGACTCTGTGGGCTCTTCTGAGCCAGGCAGTTACACTGCGATTCCAAGGGCTGAGAAAACGCGTTTATTTCGGGCTGAAAAACACGTTTTGAAAACTGTGCTGTTCCTGCCCTATAAGTTACATGGGTTTGACAAAAGTTGCCAAAACGTGTTTATTTCTGCTGAAAAACACGTTTTGACAATTTCTGATCACTGGGGTTAAGGGCTGACTCTGTGGGCTCTTCTGAGCCAGGCAGTTACACTGCGATTCCAAGGGCTGAGAAAACGCGTTTATTTCGGGCTGAAAAACACGTTTTGAAAACTGTGCTGTTCCTGCCCTATAAGTTACATGGTGGTGACCAAAGTTGCCAAAACGTGTTTATTTCTGCTGAAAAACACGTTTAGACAATTTCTGATCACTGGGGTTAAGGGCTGACTCTGTGGGCTCTTCTGAGCCAGGCAGTTACACTGCGATTCCAAGGGCTGAGAAAACGCGTTTATTTCGGGCTGAAAAACACGTTTTGAAAACTGTGCTGTTCCTGCCCTATAAGTTACATGGATTTGACCAAAGTTGCCAAAACGTGTTTATTTCTGCTGAAAAACACGTTTTGACAATTTCTGATCACTGGGGTTAAGGGCTGACTCTGTGGGCTCTTCTGAGCCAGGCAGTTACACTGCGATTCTAAGTGCTGAGAAAACGTGTTTATTTCGTGCTGAAAAACACTTTTTGAAAACTGTGCTGTTCCTGCCCTATAAGTTACATGGTGGTGACCAAAGTTGCCAAAACGTGTTTATTTCTGCTGAAAAACACGTTTTGACAATTTCTGATCACTGGGGTTAAGGGCTGACTCTGTGGGCTCTTCTGAGGCAGGCAGTTACACTGCGATTCCAAGGGCTGAGAAAACGCGTTTATTTCGGGCTGAAAAACACGTTTTGAAAACTGTGCTGTTCCTGCCCTATAAGTTACATGGGTTTGACCAAAGTTGCCAAAACATGTTTATTTCTGCTGAAAAACACGTTTTGACAATTTCTGATCACTGGGGTTAAGGGCTGACTCTGTGGGCTCTTCTGAGGCAGGCAGTTACACTGCGATTCCAAGGGCTGAGAAAACGCGTTTATTTCGGGCTGAAAAACACGTTTTGAAAACTGTGCTGTTCCTGCCCTATAAGTTACATGGGTTTGACCAAAGTTGCCAAAACGTGTTTATTTCTGCTGAAAAACACGTTTTGACAATTTCTGATCACTGGGGTTAAGGGCTGACTCTGTGGGCTCTTCTGAGCCAGGCAGTTACACTGCGATTCTAAGGGCTGAGAAAACGTGTTTATTTCGGGCTGAAAAACACGTTTTGAAAACTGTGCTGTTCCTGCCCTATAAGTTACATGGTGGTGACCAAAGTTGCCAAAACGTGTTTATTTCTGCTGAAAAACACGTTTTGACAATTTCTGATCACTGGGGTTAAGGGGTGACTCAGTGTGCTCTTCTGAGCCAGGCAGTTACACTGCGATTCCAAGGGCTGAGAAAACGCGTTTATTTCGGGCTGAAAAACACGTTTTGAAAACTGTGCTGTTCCTGCCCTATAAGTTACATGGGTTTGACCAAAGTTGCCAAAACGTGTTTATTTCTGCTGAAAAACACGTTTTGACAATTTCTGATCACTGGGGTTAAGGGCTGACTCTGTGGGCTCTTCTGAGCCAGGCAGTTACACTGCGATTCTAAGGGCTGAGAAAACGTGTTTATTTCGGGCTGAAAAACACGTTTTGAAAACTGTGCTGTTCCTGCCCTATAAGTTACATGGTGGTGACCAAAGTTGCCAAAACGTGTTTATTTCTGCTGAAAAACACGTTTTGACAATTTCTGATCACTGGGGTTAAGGGCTGACTCTGTGGGCTCTTCTGAGCCAGGCAGTTACACTGCGATTCCAAGGGCTGAGAAAACGCGTTTATTTCGGGCTGAAAAACACGTTTTGAAAACTGTGCTGTTCCTGCCCTATAAGTTACATGGTGGTGACCAAAGTTGCCAAAACGTGTTTATTTCTGCTGAAAAACACGTTTTGACATTTTCTGATCACTGGGGTTAAGGTCTGAATCTGTGGGCTCTTCTGAGCCAGGCAGTTACACTGCGATTCCAAGGGCTGAGAAAACGCGTTTATTTCGGGCTGAAAAACACGTTTTGAAAACTGTGCTGTTCCTGTCCTATAAGTTACATGGGTTTGACCAAAGTTGCCAAAACGTGTTTATTTCTGCTGAAAAACACGTTTTGACAATTTATGATCACTGGGGTTAAGGGCTGACTCTGTGGGCTCTTCTGAGCCAGGCAGTTACATTGCGATTCTAAGGGCTGAGAAAACGTGTTTATTTCGGTCTGAAAAACACGTTTTGAAAACTGTGCTGTTCCTGCCCTATAAGTTACATGGTGGTGACCAAAGTTGCCAAAACGTGTTTATTTCTGCTGAAAAACACGTTTTGACAATTTCTGATCACTGGGGTTAAGGGCTGACTCTGTGGGCTCTTCTGAGCCAGGCAGTTACACTGCGATTCTAAGTGCTGAGAAAACGTGTTTATTTCGTGCTGAAAAACACGTTTTGAAAACTGTGCTGTTCCTGCCCTATAAGTTACATGGTGGTGACCAAAGTTGCCAAAACGTGTTTATTTCTGCTGAAAAACACGTTTTGACAATTTCTGATCACTGGGGTTAAGGGCTGACTCTGTGGGCTCTTCTGAGCCAGGCAGTTACACTGCGATTCCAAGGGCTGAGAAAACGCGTTTATTTCGGGCTGAAAAACACGTTTTGAAAACTGTGCTGTTCCTGCCCTATAAGTTACATGGTGGTGACCAAAGTTGCCAAAACGTGTTTATTTCTGCTGAAAAACACGTTTTGACAATTTCTGATCACTGGGGTTAAGGGCTGACTCTGTGGGCTCTTCTGAGCCAGGCAGTTACACTGCGATTCCAAGGGCTGAGAAAACGCGTTTATTTCGGGCTGAAAAACACGTTTTGAAAACTGTGCTGTTCCTGCCCTATAAGTTACATGGGTTTGGCCAAAGTTGCCAAAACGTGTTTATTTCTGCTGAAAAACACGTTTTGACAATTTCTGATCACTGGGGTTAAGGGCTGACTCTGTGGGCTCTTCTGAGCCAGGCAGTTACACTGCGATTCCAAGGGCTGAGAAAACGCGTTTATTTCGGGCTGAAAAACACGTTTTGAAAACTGTGCTGTTCCTGTCCTATAAGTTACATGGGTTTGACCAAAGTTGCCAAAACGTGTTTATTTCTGCTGAAAAACACGTTTTGACAATTTATGATCACTGGGGTTAAGGGCTGACTCTGTGGGCTCTTCTGAGCCAGGCAGTTACACTGCGATTCCAAGGGCTGAGAAAACGCGTTTATTTCGGGCTGAAAAACACGTTTTGAAAACTGTGCTGTTCCTGCCCTATAAGTTACATGGTGGTGACCAAAGTTGCCAAAACGTGTTTATTTCTGCTGAAAAACACGTTTTGACAATTTCTGATCACTGGGGTTAAGGGCTGACTCTGTGGGCTCTTCTGAGCCAGGCAGTTACACTGCGATTCCAAGGGCTGAGAAAACGCGTTTATTTCGGGCTGAAAAACACGTTTTGAAAACTGTGCTGTTCCTGCCCTATAAGTTACATGGGTTTGACCAAAGTTGCCAAAACGTGTTTATTTCTGCTGAAAAACACGTTTTGACAATTTCTGATCACTGGGGTTAAGGGCTGACTCTGTGGGCTCTTCTGAGCCAGGCAGTTACACTGCGATTCCAAGGGCTGAGAAAACGCGTTTATTTCGGGCTGAAAAACACGTTTTGAAAACTGTGCTGTTCCTGCCCTATAAGTTACATGGTGGTGACCAAAGTTGCCAAAACGTGTTTATTTCTGCTGAAAAACACGTTTAGACAATTTCTGATCACTGGGGTTAAGGGCTGACTCTGTGGGCTCTTCTGAGCCAGGCAGTTACACTGCGATTCCAAGGGCTGAGAAAACGCGTTTATTTCGGGCTGAAAAACACGTTTTGAAAACTGTGCTGTTCCTGCCCTATAAGTTACATGGATTTGACCAAAGTTGCCAAAACGTGTTTATTTCTGCTGAAAAACACGTTTTGACAATTTCTGATCACTGGGGTTAAGGGCTGACTCTGTGGGCTCTTCTGAGCCAGGCAGTTACACTGCGATTCTAAGTGCTGAGAAAACGTGTTTATTTCGTGCTGAAAAACACTTTTTGAAAACTGTGCTGTTCCTGCCCTATAAGTTACATGGTGGTGACCAAAGTTGCCAAAACGTGTTTATTTCTGCTGAAAAACACGTTTTGACAATTTCTGATCACTGGGGTTAAGGGCTGACTCTGTGGGCTCTTCTGAGGCAGGCAGTTACACTGCGATTCCAAGGGCTGAGAAAACGCGTTTATTTCGGGCTGAAAAACACGTTTTGAAAACTGTGCTGTTCCTGCCCTATAAGTTACATGGGTTTGACCAAAGTTGCCAAAACATGTTTATTTCTGCTGAAAAACACGTTTTGACAATTTCTGATCACTGGGGTTAAGGGCTGACTCTGTGGGCTCTTCTGAGGCAGGCAGTTACACTGCGATTCCAAGGGCTGAGAAAACGCGTTTATTTCGGGCTGAAAAACACGTTTTGAAAACTGTGCTGTTCCTGCCCTATAAGTTACATGGGTTTGACCAAAGTTGCCAAAACGTGTTTATTTCTGCTGAAAAACACGTTTTGACAATTTCTGATCACTGGGGTTAAGGGCTGACTCTGTGGGCTCTTCTGAGCCAGGCAGTTACACTGCGATTCTAAGGGCTGAGAAAACGTGTTTATTTCGGGCTGAAAAACACGTTTTGAAAACTGTGCTGTTCCTGCCCTATAAGTTACATGGTGGTGACCAAAGTTGCCAAAACGTGTTTATTTCTGCTGAAAAACACGTTTTGACAATTTCTGATCACTGGGGTTAAGGGGTGACTCAGTGTGCTCTTCTGAGCCAGGCAGTTACACTGCGATTCCAAGGGCTGAGAAAACGCGTTTATTTCGGGCTGAAAAACACGTTTTGAAAACTGTGCTGTTCCTGCCCTATAAGTTACATGGGTTTGACCAAAGTTGCCAAAACGTGTTTATTTCTGCTGAAAAACACGTTTTGACAATTTCTGATCACTGGGGTTAAGGGCTGACTCTGTGGGCTCTTCTGAGCCAGGCAGTTACACTGCGATTCTAAGGGCTGAGAAAACGTGTTTATTTCGGGCTGAAAAACACGTTTTGAAAACTGTGCTGTTCCTGCCCTATAAGTTACATGGTGGTGACCAAAGTTGCCAAAACGTGTTTATTTCTGCTGAAAAACACGTTTTGACAATTTCTGATCACTGGGGTTAAGGGCTGACTCTGTGGGCTCTTCTGAGCCAGGCAGTTACACTGCGATTCCAAGGGCTGAGAAAACGCGTTTATTTCGGGCTGAAAAACACGTTTTGAAAACTGTGCTGTTCCTGCCCTATAAGTTACATGGTGGTGACCAAAGTTGCCAAAACGTGTTTATTTCTGCTGAAAAACACGTTTTGACATTTTCTGATCACTGGGGTTAAGGTCTGAATCTGTGGGCTCTTCTGAGCCAGGCAGTTACACTGCGATTCCAAGGGCTGAGAAAACGCGTTTATTTCGGGCTGAAAAACACGTTTTGAAAACTGTGCTGTTCCTGTCCTATAAGTTACATGGGTTTGACCAAAGTTGCCAAAACGTGTTTATTTCTGCTGAAAAACACGTTTTGACAATTTATGATCACTGGGGTTAAGGGCTGACTCTGTGGGCTCTTCTGAGCCAGGCAGTTACATTGCGATTCTAAGGGCTGAGAAAACGTGTTTATTTCGGTCTGAAAAACACGTTTTGAAAACTGTGCTGTTCCTGCCCTATAAGTTACATGGTGGTGACCAAAGTTGCCAAAACGTGTTTATTTCTGCTGAAAAACACGTTTTGACAATTTCTGATCACTGGGGTTAAGGGCTGACTCTGTGGGCTCTTCTGAGCCAGGCAGTTACACTGCGATTCTAAGTGCTGAGAAAACGTGTTTATTTCGTGCTGAAAAACACGTTTTGAAAACTGTGCTGTTCCTGCCCTATAAGTTACATGGTGGTGACCAAAGTTGCCAAAACGTGTTTATTTCTGCTGAAAAACACGTTTTGACAATTTCTGATCACTGGGGTTAAGGGCTGACTCTGTGGGCTCTTCTGAGCCAGGCAGTTACACTGCGATTCCAAGGGCTGAGAAAACGCGTTTATTTCGGGCTGAAAAACACGTTTTGAAAACTGTGCTGTTCCTGCCCTATAAGTTACATGGTGGTGACCAAAGTTGCCAAAACGTGTTTATTTCTGCTGAAAAACACGTTTTGACAATTTCTGATCACTGGGGTTAAGGGCTGACTCTGTGGGCTCTTCTGAGCCAGGCAGTTACACTGCGATTCCAAGGGCTGAGAAAACGCGTTTATTTCGGGCTGAAAAACACGTTTTGAAAACTGTGCTGTTCCTGCCCTATAAGTTACATGGGTTTGACCAAAGTTGCCAAAACGTGTTTATTTCTGCTGAAAAACACGTTTTGACAATTTCTGATCACTGGGGTTAAGGGCTGACTCTGTGGGCTCTTCTGAGCCAGGCAGTTACACTGCGATTCCAAGGGCTGAGAAAACGCGTTTATTTCGGGCTGAAAAACACGTTTTGAAAACTGTGCTGTTCCTGCCCTATAAGTTACATGGTGGTGACCAAAGTTGCCAAAACGTGTTTATTTCTGCTGAAAAACACGTTTAGACAATTTCTGATCACTGGGGTTAAGGGCTGACTCTGTGGGCTCTTCTGAGCCAGGCAGTTACACTGCGATTCCAAGGGCTGAGAAAACGCGTTTATTTCGGGCTGAAAAACACGTTTTGAAAACTGTGCTGTTCCTGCCCTATAAGTTACATGGATTTGACCAAAGTTGCCAAAACGTGTTTATTTCTGCTGAAAAACACGTTTTGACAATTTCTGATCACTGGGGTTAAGGGCTGACTCTGTGGGCTCTTCTGAGCCAGGCAGTTACACTGCGATTCTAAGTGCTGAGAAAACGTGTTTATTTCGTGCTGAAAAACACTTTTTGAAAACTGTGCTGTTCCTGCCCTATAAGTTACATGGTGGTGACCAAAGTTGCCAAAACGTGTTTATTTCTGCTGAAAAACACGTTTTGACAATTTCTGATCACTGGGGTTAAGGGCTGACTCTGTGGGCTCTTCTGAGGCAGGCAGTTACACTGCGATTCCAAGGGCTGAGAAAACGCGTTTATTTCGGGCTGAAAAACACGTTTTGAAAACTGTGCTGTTCCTGCCCTATAAGTTACATGGGTTTGACCAAAGTTGCCAAAACATGTTTATTTCTGCTGAAAAACACGTTTTGACAATTTCTGATCACTGGGGTTAAGGGCTGACTCTGTGGGCTCTTCTGAGGCAGGCAGTTACACTGCGATTCCAAGGGCTGAGAAAACGCGTTTATTTCGGGCTGAAAAACACGTTTTGAAAACTGTGCTGTTCCTGCCCTATAAGTTACATGGGTTTGACCAAAGTTGCCAAAACGTGTTTATTTCTGCTGAAAAACACGTTTTGACAATTTCTGATCACTGGGGTTAAGGGCTGACTCTGTGGGCTCTTCTGAGCCAGGCAGTTACACTGCGATTCTAAGGGCTGAGAAAACGTGTTTATTTCGGGCTGAAAAACACGTTTTGAAAACTGTGCTGTTCCTGCCCTATAAGTTACATGGTGGTGACCAAAGTTGCCAAAACGTGTTTATTTCTGCTGAAAAACACGTTTTGACAATTTCTGATCACTGGGGTTAAGGGGTGACTCAGTGTGCTCTTCTGAGGCAGGCAGTTACACTGCGATTCCAAGGGCTGAGAAAACGCGTTTATTTCGGGCTGAAAAACACGTTTTGAAAACTGTGCTGTTCCTGCCCTATAAGTTACATGGGTTTGACCAAAGTTGCCAAAACGTGTTTATTTCTGCTGAAAAACACGTTTTGACAATTTCTGATCACTGGGGTTAAGGGCTGACTCTGTGGGCTCTTCTGAGCCAGGCAGTTACACTGCGATTCTAAGGGCTGAGAAAACGTGTTTATTTCGGGCTGAAAAACACGTTTTGAAAACTGTGCTGTTCCTGCCCTATAAGTTACATGGTGGTGACCAAAGTTGCCAAAACGTGTTTATTTCTGCTGAAAAACACGTTTTGACAATTTCTGATCACTGGGGTTAAGGGCTGACTCTGTGGGCTCTTCTGAGCCAGGCAGTTACACTGCGATTCCAAGGGCTGAGAAAACGCGTTTATTTCGGGCTGAAAAACACGTTTTGAAAACTGTGCTGTTCCTGCCCTATAAGTTACATGGGTTTGACCAAAGTTGCCAAAACGTGTTTATTTCTGCTGAAAAACACGTTTTGACAATTTCTGATCACTGGGGTTAAGGGCTGACTCTGTGGGCTCTTCTGAGCCAGGCAGTTACACTGCGATTCCAAGGGCTGAGAAAACGCGTTTATTTCGGGCTGAAAAACACGTTTTGAAAACTGTGCTGTTCCTGCCCTATAAGTTACATGGATTTGACCAAAGTTGCCAAAACGTGTTTATTTCTGCTGAAAAACACGTTTTGACAATTTCTGATCACTGGGGTTAAGGGCTGACTCTGTGGGCTCTTCTGAGCCAGGCAGTTACACTGCGATTCTAAGTGCTGAGAAAACGCGTTTATTTCGTGCTGAAAAACACTTTTTGAAAACTGTGCTGTTCCTGCCCTATAAGTTACATGGTGGTGACCAAAGTTGCCAAAACGTGTTTATTTCTGCTGAAAAACACGTTTTGACAATTTCTGATCACTGGGGTTAAGGGCTGACTCTGTGGGCTCTTCTGAGGCAGGCAGTTACACTGCGATTCCAAGGGCTGAGAAAACGCGTTTATTTCGGGCTGAAAAACACGTTTTGAAAACTGTGCTGTTCCTGCCCTATAAGTTACATGGGTTTGACCAAAGTTGCCAAAACGTGTTTATTTCTGCTGAAAAACACGTTTTGACAATTTCTGATCACTGGGGTTAAGGGCTGACTCTGTGGGCTCTTCTGAGCCAGGCAGTTACACTGCGATTCTAAGGGCTGAGAAAACGCGTTTATTTCGGGCTGAAAAACACGTTTTGAAAACTGTGCTGTTCCTGCCCTATAAGTTACATGGGTTTGACCAAAGTTGCCAAAACGTGTTTATTTCTGCTGAAAAACACGTTTTGACAATTTCTGATCACTGGGGTTAAGGGCTGACTCTGTGGGCTCTTCTGAGCCAGGCAGTTACACTGCGATTCCAAGGGCTGAGAAAACGCGTTTATTTCGGGCTGAAAAACACGTTTTGAAAACTGTGCTGTTCCTGCCCTATAAGTTACATGGATTTGACCAAAGTTGCCAAAACGTGTTTATTTCTGCTGAAAAACACGTTTAGACAATTTCTGATCACTGGGGTTAAGGGCTGACTCTGTGGGCTCTTCTGAGCCAGGCAGTTACACTGCGATTCTAAGGGCTGAGAAAACGCGTTTATTTCGGGCTGAAAAACACGTTTGAAAACTGTGCTGTTCCTGCCCTATAAGTTACATGGTGGTGACCAAAGTTGCCAAAACGTGTTTATTTCTGCTGAAAAACACGTTTTGACAATTTCTGATCACTGGGGTTAAGGGCTGACTCTGTGGGCTCTTCTGAGCCAGGCAGTTACACTGCGATTCCAAGGGCTGAGAAAACGCGTTTAATTCGGGCTGAAAAACACGTTTTGAAAACTGTGCTGTTCCTGCCCTATAAGTTACATGGTGGTGACCAAAGTTGCCAAAACGTGTTTATTTCTGCTGAAAAACACGTTTTGACAATTTCTGATCACTGGGGTTAAGGGGTGACTCAGTGTGCTCTTCTGAGCCAGGCAGTTACACTGCGATTCCAAGGGCTGAGAAAACGCGTTTATTTCGGGCTGAAAAACACGTTTTGAAAACTGTGCTGTTCCTGCCCTATAAGTTACATGGTGGTGACCAAAGTTGCCAAAACGTGTATATTTCTGCTGAAAAACACGTTTAGACAATTTCTGATCACTGGGGTTAAGGGCTGACTCTGTGGGCTCTTCTGAGCCAGGCAGTTACACTGCGATTCCAAGGGCTGAGAAAACGCGTTTATTTCGGGCTGAAAAACACGTTTTGAAAACTGTGCTGTTCCTGCCCTATAAGTTACATGGATTTGACCAAAGTTGCCAAAACGTGTTTATTTCTGCTGAAAAACACGTTTTGACAATTTCTGATCACTGGGGTTAAGGGCTGACTCTGTGGGCTCTTCTGAGCCAGGCAGTTACACTGCGATTCTAAGTGCTGAGAAAACGTGTTTATTTCGTGCTGAAAAACACGTTTTGAAAACTGTGCTGTTCCTGCCCTATAAGTTACATGGTGGTGACCAAAGTTGCCAAAACGTGTTTATTTCTGCTGAAAAACACGTTTTGACAATTTCTGATCACTGGGGTTAAGGGCTGACTCTGTGGGCTCTTCTGAGGCAGGCAGTTACACTGCGATTCCAAGGGCTGAGAAAACGCGTTTATTTCGGGCTGAAAAACACGTTTTGAAAACTGTGCTGTTCCTGCCCTATAAGTTACATGGGTTTGACCAAAGTTGCCAAAACGTGTTTATTTCTGCTGAAAAACACGTTTTGACAATTTCTGATCACTGGGGTTAAGGGCTGACTCTGTGGGCTCTTCTGAGCCAGGCAGTTACACTGCGATTCCAAGGGCTGAGAAAACGCGTTTATTTCGGGCTGAAAAACACATTTTGAAAACTGTGCTGTTCTTGCCCTATAAGTTACATGGTGGTGACCAAAGTTGCCAAAACGTGTTTATTTCTGCTGAAAAACACGTTTTGACAATTTCTGATCACTGGGGTTAAGGGCTGACTCTGTGGGCTCTTCTGAGCCAGGCAGTTACACTGCGATTCCAAGGGCTGAGAAAACGCGTTTATTTCGGGCTGAAAAACACGTTTTGAAAACTGTGCTGTTCCTGCCCTATAAGTTACATGGTGGTGACCAAAGTTGCCAAAACGTGTTTATTTCTGCTGAAAAACACGTTTTGACAATTTCTGATCACTGGGGTTAAGGGCTGACTCTGTGGGCTCTTCTGAGCCAGGCAGTTACACTGCGATTCCAAGGGCTGAGAAAACGCGTTTATTTCGGGCTGAAAAACACGTTTTGAAAACTGTGCTGTTCCTGCCCTATAAGTTACATGGTGGTGACCAAAGTTGCCAAAACGTGTTTATTTCTGCTGAAAAACACGTTTTGACAATTTCTGATCACTGGGGTTAAGGGCTGACTCTGTGGGCTCTTCTGAGCCAGGCAGTTACACTGCGATTCCAAGGGCTGAGAAAACGCGTTTAATTCGGGCTGAAAAACACGTTTTGAAAACTGTGCTGTTCCTGCCCTATAAGTTACATGGTGGTGACCAAAGTTGCCAAAACGTGTTTATTTCTGCTGAAAAACACGTTTTGACAATTTCTGATCACTGGGGTTAAGGGGTGACTCAGTGTGCTCTTCTGAGCCAGGCAGTTACACTGCGATTCCAAGGGCTGAGAAAACGCGTTTATTTCGGGCTGAAAAACACGTTTTGAAAACTGTGCTGTTCCTGCCCTATAAGTTACATGGTGGTGACCAAAGTTGCCAAAACGTGTATATTTCTGCTGAAAAACACGTTTAGACAATTTCTGATCACTGGGGTTAAGGGCTGACTCTGTGGGCTCTTCTGAGCCAGGCAGTTACACTGCGATTCCAAGGGCTGAGAAAACGCGTTTATTTCGGGCTGAAAAACACGTTTTGAAAACTGTGCTGTTCCTGCCCTATAAGTTACATGGATTTGACCAAAGTTGCCAAAACGTGTTTATTTCTGCTGAAAAACACGTTTTGACAATTTCTGATCACTGGGGTTAAGGGCTGACTCTGTGGGCTCTTCTGAGCCAGGCAGTTACACTGCGATTCTAAGTGCTGAGAAAACGTGTTTATTTCGTGCTGAAAAACACGTTTTGAAAACTGTGCTGTTCCTGCCCTATAAGTTACATGGTGGTGACCAAAGTTGCCAAAACGTGTTTATTTCTGCTGAAAAACACGTTTTGACAATTTCTGATCACTGGGGTTAAGGGCTGACTCTGTGGGCTCTTCTGAGGCAGGCAGTTACACTGCGATTCCAAGGGCTGAGAAAACGCGTTTATTTCGGGCTGAAAAACACGTTTTGAAAACTGTGCTGTTCCTGCCCTATAAGTTACATGGGTTTGACCAAAGTTGCCAAAACGTGTTTATTTCTGCTGAAAAACACGTTTTGACAATTTCTGATCACTGGGGTTAAGGGCTGACTCTGTGGGCTCTTCTGAGCCAGGCAGTTACACTGCGATTCCAAGGGCTGAGAAAACGCGTTTATTTCGGGCTGAAAAACACATTTTGAAAACTGTGCTGTTCTTGCCCTATAAGTTACATGGTGGTGACCAAAGTTGCCAAAACGTGTTTATTTCTGCTGAAAAACACGTTTTGACAATTTCTGATCACTGGGGTTAAGGGCTGACTCTGTGGGCTCTTCTGAGCCAGGCAGTTACACTGCGATTCCAAGGGCTGAGAAAACGCGTTTATTTCGGGCTGAAAAACACGTTTTGAAAACTGTGCTGTTCCTGCCCTATAAGTTACATGGTGGTGACCAAAGTTGCCAAAACGTGTTTATTTCTGCTGAAAAACACGTTTTGACAATTTCTGATCACTGGGGTTAAGGGCTGACTCTGTGGGCTCTTCTGAGCCAGGCAGTTACACTGCGATTCCAAGGGCTGAGAAAACGCGTTTATTTCGGGCTGAAAAACACGTTTTGAAAACTGTGCTGTTCCTGCCCTATAAGTTACATGGTGGTGACCAAAGTTGCCAAAACGTGTTTATTTCTGCTGAAAAACACGTTTTGACAATTTCTGATCACTGGGGTTAAGGGCTGACTCTGTGGGCTCTTCTGAGCCAGGCAGTTACACTGCGATTCCAAGGGCTGAGAAAACGCGTTTATTTCGGGCTGAAAAACACGTTTTGAAAACTGTGCTGTTCCTGCCCTATAAGTTACATGGATTTGACCAAAGTTGCCAAAACGTGTTTATTTCTGCTGAAAAACACGTTTTGACAATTTCTGATCACTGGGGTTAAGGGCTGACTCTGTGGGCTCTTCTGAGCCAGGCAGTTACACTGCGATTCTAAGTGCTGAGAAAACGTGTTTATTTCGTGCTGAAAAACACGTTTTGAAAACTGTGCTGTTCCTGCCCTATAAGTTACATGGTGGTGACCAAAGTTGCCAAAACGTGTTTATTTCTGCTGAAAAACACGTTTTGACAATTTCTGATCACTGGGGTTAAGGGCTGACTCTGTGGGCTCTTCTGAGGCAGGCAGTTACACTGCGATTCCAAGGGCTGAGAAAACGCGTTTATTTCGGGCTGAAAAACACGTTTTGAAAACTGTGCTGTTCCTGCCCTATAAGTTACATGGGTTTGACCAAAGTTGCCAAAACGTGTTTATTTCTGCTGAAAAACACGTTTTGACAATTTCTGATCACTGGGGTTAAGGGCTGACTCTGTGGGCTCTTCTGAGCCAGGCAGTTACACTGCGATTCTAAGGGCTGAGAAAACGTGTTTATTTCGGGCTGAAAAACACGTTTTGAAAACTGTGCTGTTCCTGCCCTATAAGTTACATGGTGGTGACCAAAGTTGCCAAAACGTGTTTATTTCTGCTGAAAAACACGTTTAGACAATTTCTGATCACTGGGGTTAAGGGCTGACTCTGTGGGCTCTTCTGAGCCAGGCAGTTACACTGCGATTCTAAGGGCTGAGAAAACGCGTTTATTTCGGGCTGAAAAACACGTTTTGAAAACTGTGCTGTTCTTGCCCTATAAGTTACATGGTGGTGACCAAAGTTGCCAAAACGTGTTTATTTCTGCTGAAAAACACGTTTTGACAATTTCTGATCACTGGGGTTAAGGGCTGACTCTGTGGGCTCTTCTGAGCCAGGCAGTTACACTGCGATTCCAAGGGCTGAGAAAACGCGTTTATTTCGGGCTGAAAAACACGTTTTGAAAACTGTGCTGTTCCTGCCCTATAAGTTACATGGTGGTGACCAAAGTTGCCAAAACGTGTTTATTTCTGCTGAAAAACACGTTTAGACAATTTCTGATCACTGGGGTTAAGGGCTGACTCTGTGGGCTCTTCTGAGCCAGGCAGTTACACTGCGATTCCAAGGGCTGAGAAAACGTGTTTATTTCGGGCTGAAAAACACGTTTTGAAAACTGTGCTGTTCCTGCCCTATAAGTTACATGGATTTGACCAAAGTTGCCAAAACGTGTTTATTTCTGCTGAAAAACACGTTTTGACAATTTCTGATCACTGGGGTTAAGGGCTGACTCTGTGGGCTCTTCTGAGCCAGGCAGTTACACTGCGATTCTAAGTGCTGAGAAAACGTGTTTATTTCGTGCTGAAAAACACGTTTTGAAAACTGTGCTGTTCCTGCCCTATAAGTTACATGGGTTTGACCAAAGTTGCCAAAACGTGTTTATTTCTGCTGAAAAACACGTTTTGACAATTTCTGATCACTGGGGTTAAGGGCTGACTCTGTGGGCTCTTCTGAGCCAGGCAGTTACACTGCGATTCCAAGGGCTGAGAAAACGCGTTTATTTCGGGCTGAAAAACACGTTTTGAAAACTGTGCTGTTCCTGCCCTATAAGTTACATGGTGGTGACCAAAGTTGCCAAAACGTGTTTATTTCTGCTGAAAAACACGTTTTGACAATTTCTGATCACTGGGGTTAAGGGCTGACTCTGTGGGCTCTTCTGAGCCAGGCAGTTACACTGCGATTCCAAGGGCTGAGAAAACGCGTTTATTTCGGGCTGAAAAACACGTTTTGAAAACTGTGCTGTTCCTGCCCTATAAGTTACATGGTGGTGACCAAAGTTGCCAAAACGTGTTTATTTCTGCTGAAAAACACGTTTTGACAATTTCTGATCACTGGGGTTAAGGGCTGACTCTGTGGGCTCTTCTGAGCCAGGCAGTTACACTGCGATTCCAAGGGTTGAGAAAACGCGTTTATTTCGGGCTGAAAAACACGTTTTGAATACTGTGCTGTTCCTGCCCTATAAGTTACATGGTGGTGACCAAAGTTGCCAAAACGTGTTTATTTCTGCTGAAAAACACGTTTTGACAATTTCTGATCACTGGGGTTAAGGGGTGACTCAGTGTGCTCTTCTGAGCCAGGCAGTTACACTGCGATTCCAAGGGCTGAGAAAACGCGTTTATTTCGGGCTGAAAAACACGTTTTGAAAACTGTGCTGTTCCTGCCCTATAAGTTACATGGTGGTGACCAAAGTTGCCAAAACGTGTTTATTTCTGCTGAAAAACACGTTTTGACAATTTCTGATCACTGGGGTTAAGGGGTGACTCAGTGTGCTCTTCTGAGCCAGGCAGTTACACTGCGATTCCAAGGGCTGAGAAAACGCGTTTATTTCGGGCTGAAAAACACGTTTTGAAAACTGTGCTGTTCCTGCCCTATAAGTTACATGGGTTTGACCAAAGTTGCCAAAACGTGTTTATTTCTGCTGAAAAACACGTTTTGACAATTTCTGATCACTGGGGTTAAGGGCTGACTCTGTGGGCTTTCTGAGCCAGGCAGTTACATTGCGATTCTAAGGGCTGAGAAAACGTGTTTATTTCGGTCTGAAAAACACGTTTTGAAAACTGTGCTGTTCCTGCCCTATAAGTTACATGGATTTGACCAAAGTTGCCAAAACGTGTTTATTTCTGCTGAAAAACACGTTTTGACAATTTCTGATCACTGGGGTTAAGGGCAGACTCTGTGGGCTCTTCTGAGCCAGGCAGTTACACTGCGATTCCAAGGGCTGAGAAAACGCGTTTATTTCGGGCTGAAAAACACATTTTGAAAACTGTGCTGTTCTTGCCCTATAAGTTACATGGTGGTGACCAAAGTTGCCAAAACGTGTTTATTTCTGCTGAAAAACACGTTTTGACAATTTCTGATCACTGGGGTTAAGGGCTGACTCTGTGGGCTCTTCTGAGCCAGGCAGTTACACTGCGATTCCAAGGGCTGAGAAAACGCGTTTATTTCGGGCTGAAAAACACGTTTTGAAAACTGTGCTGTTCCTGCCCTATAAGTTACATGGTGGTGACCAAAGTTGCCAAAACGTGTTTATTTCTGCTGAAAAACACGTTTTGACAATTTCTGATCACTGGGGTTAAGGGCTGACTCTGTGGGCTCTTCTGAGCCAGGCAGTTACACTGCGATTCCAAGGGCTGAGAAAACGCGTTTATTTCGGGCTGAAAAACACGTTTTGAAAACTGTGCTGTTCCTGCCCTATAAGTTACATGGTGGTGACCAAAGTTGCCAAAACGTGTTTATTTCTGCTGAAAAACACGTTTTGACAATTTCTGATCACTGGGGTTAAGGGGTGACTCAGTGTGCTCTTCTGAGCCAGGCAGTTACACTGCGATTCCAAGGGCTGAGAAAACGCGTTTATTTCGGGCTGAAAAACACGTTTTGAAAACTGTGCTGTTCCTGCCCTATAAGTTACATGGTGGTGACCAAAGTTGCCAAAACGTGTTTATTTCTGCTGAAAAACACGTTTAGACAATTTCTGATCACTGGGGTTAAGGGCTGACTCTGTGGGCTCTTCTGAGCCAGGCAGTTACACTGCGATTCCAAGGGCTGAGAAAACGCGTTTATTTCGGGCTGAAAAACACGTTTTGAAAACTGTGCTGTTCCTGCCCTATAAGTTACATGGATTTGACCAAAGTTGCCAAAACGTGTTTATTTCTGCTGAAAAACACGTTTTGACAATTTCTGATCACTGGGGTTAAGGGCTGACTCTGTGGGCTCTTCTGAGCCAGGCAGTTACACTGCGATTCTAAGTGCTGAGAAAACGTGTTTATTTCGTGCTGAAAAACACGTTTTGAAAACTGTGCTGTTCCTGCCCTATAAGTTACATGGTGGTGACCAAAGTTGCCAAAACGTGTTTATTTCTGCTGAAAAACACGTTTTGACAATTTCTGATCACTGGGGTTAAGGGCTGACTCTGTGGGCTCTTCTGAGCCAGGCAGTTACACTGCGATTCCAAGGGCTGAGAAAACGCGTTTATTTCGGGCTGAAAAACACGTTTTGAAAACTGTGCTGTTCCTGCCCTATAAGTTACATGGGTTTGACCAAAGTTGCCAAAACGTGTTTATTTCTGCTGAAAAACACGTTTTGACAATTTCTGATCACTGGGGTTAAGGGCTGACTCTGTGGGCTCTTCTGAGCCAGGCAGTTACACTGCGATTCTAAGGGCTGAGAAAACGTGTTTATTTCGGGCTGAAAAACACGTTTTGAAAACTGTGCTGTTCCTGCCCTATAAGTTACATGGTGGTGACCAAAGTTGCCAAAACGTGTTTATTTCTGCTGAAAAACACGTTTTGACAATTTCTGATCACTGGGGTTAAGGGCTGACTCTGTGGGCTCTTCTGAGCCAGGCAGTTACACTGCGATTCCAAGGGCTGAGAAAACGCGTTTATTTCGGGCTGAAAAACACGTTTTGAAAACTGTGCTGTTCCTGCCCTATAAGTTACATGGTGGTGACCAAAGTTGCCAAAACGTGTTTATTTCTGCTGAAAAACACGTTTAGACAATTTCTGATCACTGGGGTTAAGGGCTGACTCTGTGGGCTCTTCTGAGCCAGGCAGTTACACTGCGATTCTAAGGGCTGAGAAAACGCGTTTATTTCGGGCTGAAAAACACGTTTTGAAAACTGTGCTGTTCTTGCCCTATAAGTTACATGGTGGTGACCAAAGTTGCCAAAACGTGTTTATTTCTGCTGAAAAACACGTTTTGACAATTTCTGATCACTGGGGTTAAGGGCTGACTCTGTGGGCTCTTCTGAGCCAGGCAGTTACACTGCGATTCCAAGGGCTGAGAAAACGCGTTTATTTCGGGCTGAAAAACACGTTTTGAAAACTGTGCTGTTCCTGCCCTATAAGTTACATGGTGGTGACCAAAGTTGCCAAAACGTGTTTATTTCTGCTGAAAAACACGTTTTGACAATTTCTGATCACTGGGGTTAAGGGCTGACTCTGTGGGCTCTTCTGAGCCAGGCAGTTACACTGCGATTCCAAGGGCTGAGAAAACGCGTTTAATTCGGGCTGAAAAACACGTTTTGAAAACTGTGCTGTTCCTGCCCTATAAGTTACATGGTGGTGACCAAAGTTGCCAAAACGTGTTTATTTCTGCTGAAAAACACGTTTTGACAATTTCTGATCACTGGGGTTAAGGGGTGACTCAGTGTGCTCTTCTGAGCCAGGCAGTTACACTGCGATTCCAAGGGCTGAGAAAACGCGTTTATTTCGGGCTGAAAAACACGTTTTGAAAACTGTGCTGTTCCTGCCCTATAAGTTACATGGTGGTGACCAAAGTTGCCAAAACGTGTATATTTCTGCTGAAAAACACGTTTAGACAATTTCTGATCACTGGGGTTAAGGGCTGACTCTGTGGGCTCTTCTGAGCCAGGCAGTTACACTGCGATTCCAAGGGCTGAGAAAACGCGTTTATTTCGGGCTGAAAAACACGTTTTGAAAACTGTGCTGTTCCTGCCCTATAAGTTACATGGATTTGACCAAAGTTGCCAAAACGTGTTTATTTCTGCTGAAAAACACGTTTTGACAATTTCTGATCACTGGGGTTAAGGGCTGACTCTGTGGGCTCTTCTGAGCCAGGCAGTTACACTGCGATTCTAAGTGCTGAGAAAACGTGTTTATTTCGTGCTGAAAAACACGTTTTGAAAACTGTGCTGTTCCTGCCCTATAAGTTACATGGTGGTGACCAAAGTTGCCAAAACGTGTTTATTTCTGCTGAAAAACACGTTTTGACAATTTCTGATCACTGGGGTTAAGGGCTGACTCTGTGGGCTCTTCTGAGGCAGGCAGTTACACTGCGATTCCAAGGGCTGAGAAAACGCGTTTATTTCGGGCTGAAAAACACGTTTTGAAAACTGTGCTGTTCCTGCCCTATAAGTTACATGGGTTTGACCAACGTTGCCAAAACGTGTTTATTTCTGCTGAAAAACACGTTTTGACAATTTCTGATCACTGGGGTTAAGGGCTGACTCTGTGGGCTCTTCTGAGCCAGGCAGTTACACTGCGATTCCAAGGGCTGAGAAAACGCGTTTATTTCGGGCTGAAAAACACATTTTGAAAACTGTGCTGTTCTTGCCCTATAAGTTACATGGTGGTGACCAAAGTTGCCAAAACGTGTTTATTTCTGCTGAAAAACATGTTTTGACAATTTCTGATCACTGGGGTTAAGGGCTGACTCTGTGGGCTCTTCTGAGCCAGGCAGTTACACTGCGATTCCAAGGGCTGAGAAAACGCGTTTATTTCGGGCTGAAAAACACGTTTTGAAAACTGTGCTGTTCCTGCCCTATAAGTTACATGGTGGTGACCAAAGTTGCCAAAACGTGTTTATTTCTGCTGAAAAACACGTTTTGACAATTTCTGATCACTGGGGTTAAGGGCTGACTCTGTGGGCTCTTCTGAGCCAGGCAGTTACACTGCGATTCCAAGGGCTGAGAAAACGCGTTTATTTCGGGCTGAAAAACACGTTTTGAAAACTGTGCTGTTCCTGCCCTATAAGTTACATGGTGGTGACCAAAGTTGCCAAAACGTGTTTATTTCTGCTGAAAAACACGTTTTGACAATTTCTGATCACTGGGGTTAAGGGCTGACTCTGTGGGCTCTTCTGAGCCAGGCAGTTACACTGCGATTCCAAGGGCTGAGAAAACGCGTTTATTTCGGGCTGAAAAACACGTTTTGAAAACTGTGCTGTTCCTGCCCTATAAGTTACATGGTGGTGACCAAAGTTGCCAAAACGTGTTTATTTCTGCTGAAAAACACGTTTTGACAATTTCTGATCACTGGGGTTAAGGGCTGACTCTGTGGGCTCTTCTGAGCCAGGCAGTTACACTGCGATTCTAAGTGCTGAGAAAACGTGTTTATTTCGTGCTGAAAAACACGTTTTGAAAACTGTGCTGTTCCTGCCCTATAAGTTACATGGTGGTGACCAAAGTTGCCAAAACGTGTTTATTTCTGCTGAAAAACACGTTTTGACAATTTCTGATCACTGGGGTTAAGGGCTGACTCTGTGGGCTCTTCTGAGGCAGGCAGTTACACTGCGATTCCAAGGGCTGAGAAAACGCGTTTATTTCGGGCTGAAAAACACGTTTTGAAAACTGTGCTGTTCCTGCCCTATAAGTTACATGGTGGTGACCAAAGTTGCCAAAACGTGTTTATTTCTGCTGAAAAACACGTTTAGACAATTTCTGATCACTGGGGTTAAGGGCTGACTCTGTGGGCTCTTCTGAGCCAGGCAGTTACACTGCGATTCTAAGGGCTGAGAAAACGCGTTTATTTCGGGCTGAAAAACACGTTTGAAAACTGTGCTGTTCCTGCCCTATAAGTTACATGGTGGTGACCAAAGTTGCCAAAACGTGTTTATTTCTGCTGAAAAAAACGTTTTGACAATTTCTGATCACTGGGGTTAAGGGCTGACTCTGTGGGCTCTTCTGAGCCAGGCAGTTACACTGCGATTCCAAGGGCTGAGAAAACGCGTTTAATTCGGGCTGAAAAACACGTTTTGAAAACTGTGCTGTTCCTGCCCTATAAGTTACATGGTGGTGACCAAAGTTGCCAAAACGTGTTTATTTCTGCTGAAAAACACGTTTTGACAATTTCTGATCACTGGGGTTAAGGGGTGACTCAGTGTGCTCTTCTGAGCCAGGCAGTTACACTGCGATTCCAAGGGCTGAGAAAACGCGTTTATTTCGGGCTGAAAAACACGTTTTGAAAACTGTGCTGTTCCTGCCCTATAAGTTACATGGTGGTGACCAAAGTTGCCAAAACGTGTATATTTCTGCTGAAAAACACGTTTAGACAATTTCTGATCACTGGGGTTAAGGGCTGACTCTGTGGGCTCTTCTGAGCCAGGCAGTTACACTGCGATTCCAAGGGCTGAGAAAACGCGTTTATTTCGGGCTGAAAAACACGTTTTGAAAACTGTGCTGTTCCTGCCCTATAAGTTACATGGATTTGACCAAAGTTGCCAAAACGTGTTTATTTCTGCTGAAAAACACGTTTTGACAATTTCTGATCACTGGGGTTAAGGGCTGACTCTGTGGGCTCTTCTGAGCCAGGCAGTTACACTGCGATTCTAAGTGCTGAGAAAACGTGTTTATTTCGTGCTGAAAAACACGTTTTGAAAACTGTGCTGTTCCTGCCCTATAAGTTACATGGTGGTGACCAAAGTTGCCAAAACGTGTTTATTTCTGCTGAAAAACACGTTTTGACAATTTCTGATCACTGGGGTTAAGGGCTGACTCTGTGGGCTCTTCTGAGGCAGGCAGTTACACTGCGATTCCAAGGGCTGAGAAAACGCGTTTATTTCGGGCTGAAAAACACGTTTTGAAAACTGTGCTGTTCCTGCCCTATAAGTTACATGGGTTTGACCAAAGTTGCCAAAACGTGTTTATTTCTGCTGAAAAACACGTTTTGACAATTTCTGATCACTGGGGTTAAGGGCTGACTCTGTGGGCTCTTCTGAGCCAGGCAGTTACACTGCGATTCCAAGGGCTGAGAAAACGCGTTTATTTCGGGCTGAAAAACACATTTTGAAAACTGTGCTGTTCTTGCCCTATAAGTTACATGGTGGTGACCAAAGTTGCCAAAACGTGTTTATTTCTGCTGAAAAACACGTTTTGACAATTTCTGATCACTGGGGTTAAGGGCTGACTCTGTGGGCTCTTCTGAGCCAGGCAGTTACACTGCGATTCCAAGGGCTGAGAAAACGCGTTTATTTCGGGCTGAAAAACACGTTTTGAAAACTGTGCTGTTCCTGCCCTATAAGTTACATGGTGGTGACCAAAGTTGCCAAAACGTGTTTATTTCTGCTGAAAAACACGTTTTGACAATTTCTGATCACTGGGGTTAAGGGCTGACTCTGTGGGCTCTTCTGAGCCAGGCAGTTACACTGCGATTCCAAGGGCTGAGAAAACGCGTTTATTTCGGGCTGAAAAACACGTTTTGAAAACTGTGCTGTTCCTGCCCTATAAGTTACATGGTGGTGACCAAAGTTGCCAAAACGTGTTTATTTCTGCTGAAAAACACGTTTTGACAATTTCTGATCACTGGGGTTAAGGGCTGACTCTGTGGGCTCTTCTGAGCCAGGCAGTTACACTGCGATTCCAAGGGCTGAGAAAACGCGTTTAATTCGGGCTGAAAAACACGTTTTGAAAACTGTGCTGTTCCTGCCCTATAAGTTACATGGTGGTGACCAAAGTTGCCAAAACGTGTTTATTTCTGCTGAAAAACACGTTTTGACAATTTCTGATCACTGGGGTTAAGGGGTGACTCAGTGTGCTCTTCTGAGCCAGGCAGTTACACTGCGATTCCAAGGGCTGAGAAAACGCGTTTATTTCGGGCTGAAAAACACGTTTTGAAAACTGTGCTGTTCCTGCCCTATAAGTTACATGGTGGTGACCAAAGTTGCCAAAACGTGTATATTTCTGCTGAAAAACACGTTTAGACAATTTCTGATCACTGGGGTTAAGGGCTGACTCTGTGGGCTCTTCTGAGCCAGGCAGTTACACTGCGATTCCAAGGGCTGAGAAAACGCGTTTATTTCGGGCTGAAAAACACGTTTTGAAAACTGTGCTGTTCCTGCCCTATAAGTTACATGGATTTGACCAAAGTTGCCAAAACGTGTTTATTTCTGCTGAAAAACACGTTTTGACAATTTCTGATCACTGGGGTTAAGGGCTGACTCTGTGGGCTCTTCTGAGCCAGGCAGTTACACTGCGATTCTAAGTGCTGAGAAAACGTGTTTATTTCGTGCTGAAAAACACGTTTTGAAAACTGTGCTGTTCCTGCCCTATAAGTTACATGGTGGTGACCAAAGTTGCCAAAACGTGTTTATTTCTGCTGAAAAACACGTTTTGACAATTTCTGATCACTGGGGTTAAGGGCTGACTCTGTGGGCTCTTCTGAGGCAGGCAGTTACACTGCGATTCCAAGGGCTGAGAAAACGCGTTTATTTCGGGCTGAAAAACACGTTTTGAAAACTGTGCTGTTCCTGCCCTATAAGTTACATGGGTTTGACCAAAGTTGCCAAAACGTGTTTATTTCTGCTGAAAAACACGTTTTGACAATTTCTGATCACTGGGGTTAAGGGCTGACTCTGTGGGCTCTTCTGAGCCAGGCAGTTACACTGCGATTCCAAGGGCTGAGAAAACGCGTTTATTTCGGGCTGAAAAACACATTTTGAAAACTGTGCTGTTCTTGCCCTATAAGTTACATGGTGGTGACCAAAGTTGCCAAAACGTGTTTATTTCTGCTGAAAAACACGTTTTGACAATTTCTGATCACTGGGGTTAAGGGCTGACTCTGTGGGCTCTTCTGAGCCAGGCAGTTACACTGCGATTCCAAGGGCTGAGAAAACGCGTTTATTTCGGGCTGAAAAACACGTTTTGAAAACTGTGCTGTTCCTGCCCTATAAGTTACATGGTGGTGACCAAAGTTGCCAAAACGTGTTTATTTCTGCTGAAAAACACGTTTTGACAATTTCTGATCACTGGGGTTAAGGGCTGACTCTGTGGGCTCTTCTGAGCCAGGCAGTTACACTGCGATTCCAAGGGCTGAGAAAACGCGTTTATTTCGGGCTGAAAAACACGTTTTGAAAACTGTGCTGTTCCTGCCCTATAAGTTACATGGTGGTGACCAAAGTTGCCAAAACGTGTTTATTTCTGCTGAAAAACACGTTTTGACAATTTCTGATCACTGGGGTTAAGGGCTGACTCTGTGGGCTCTTCTGAGCCAGGCAGTTACACTGCGATTCCAAGGGCTGAGAAAACGCGTTTATTTCGGGCTGAAAAACACGTTTTGAAAACTGTGCTGTTCCTGCCCTATAAGTTACATGGATTTGACCAAAGTTGCCAAAACGTGTTTATTTCTGCTGAAAAACACGTTTTGACAATTTCTGATCACTGGGGTTAAGGGCTGACTCTGTGGGCTCTTCTGAGCCAGGCAGTTACACTGCGATTCTAAGTGCTGAGAAAACGTGTTTATTTCGTGCTGAAAAACACGTTTTGAAAACTGTGCTGTTCCTGCCCTATAAGTTACATGGTGGTGACCAAAGTTGCCAAAACGTGTTTATTTCTGCTGAAAAACACGTTTTGACAATTTCTGATCACTGGGGTTAAGGGCTGACTCTGTGGGCTCTTCTGAGGCAGGCAGTTACACTGCGATTCCAAGGGCTGAGAAAACGCGTTTATTTCGGGCTGAAAAACACGTTTTGAAAACTGTGCTGTTCCTGCCCTATAAGTTACATGGGTTTGACCAAAGTTGCCAAAACGTGTTTATTTCTGCTGAAAAACACGTTTTGACAATTTCTGATCACTGGGGTTAAGGGCTGACTCTGTGGGCTCTTCTGAGCCAGGCAGTTACACTGCGATTCTAAGGGCTGAGAAAACGTGTTTATTTCGGGCTGAAAAACACGTTTTGAAAACTGTGCTGTTCCTGCCCTATAAGTTACATGGTGGTGACCAAAGTTGCCAAAACGTGTTTATTTCTGCTGAAAAACACGTTTAGACAATTTCTGATCACTGGGGTTAAGGGCTGACTCTGTGGGCTCTTCTGAGCCAGGCAGTTACACTGCGATTCTAAGGGCTGAGAAAACGCGTTTATTTCGGGCTGAAAAACACGTTTTGAAAACTGTGCTGTTCTTGCCCTATAAGTTACATGGTGGTGACCAAAGTTGCCAAAACGTGTTTATTTCTGCTGAAAAACACGTTTTGACAATTTCTGATCACTGGGGTTAAGGGCTGACTCTGTGGGCTCTTCTGAGCCAGGCAGTTACACTGCGATTCCAAGGGCTGAGAAAACGCGTTTATTTCGGGCTGAAAAACACGTTTTGAAAACTGTGCTGTTCCTGCCCTATAAGTTACATGGTGGTGACCAAAGTTGCCAAAACGTGTTTATTTCTGCTGAAAAACACGTTTAGACAATTTCTGATCACTGGGGTTAAGGGCTGACTCTGTGGGCTCTTCTGAGCCAGGCAGTTACACTGCGATTCCAAGGGCTGAGAAAACGTGTTTATTTCGGGCTGAAAAACACGTTTTGAAAACTGTGCTGTTCCTGCCCTATAAGTTACATGGATTTGACCAAAGTTGCCAAAACGTGTTTATTTCTGCTGAAAAACACGTTTTGACAATTTCTGATCACTGGGGTTAAGGGCTGACTCTGTGGGCTCTTCTGAGCCAGGCAGTTACACTGCGATTCTAAGTGCTGAGAAAACGTGTTTATTTCGTGCTGAAAAACACTTTTTGAAAACTGTGCTGTTCCTGCCCTATAAGTTACATGGTGGTGACCAAAGTTGCCAAAACGTGTTTATTTCTGCTGAAAAACACGTTTTGACAATTTCTGATCACTGGGGTTAAGGGCTGACTCTGTGGGCTCTTCTGAGGCAGGCAGTTACACTGCGATTCCAAGGGCTGAGAAAACGCGTTTATTTCGGGCTGAAAAACACGTTTTGAAAACTGTGCTGTTCCTGCCCTATAAGTTACATGGGTTTGACCAAAGTTGCCAAAACGTGTTTATTTCTGCTGAAAAACACGTTTTGACAATTTCTGATCACTGGGGTTAAGGGCTGACTCTGTGGGCTCTTCTGAGCCAGGCAGTTACACTGCGATTCTAAGGGCTGAGAAAACGTGTTTATTTCGGGCTGAAAAACACGTTTTGAAAACTGTGCTGTTCCTGCCCTATAAGTTACATGGTGGTGACCAAAGTTGCCAAAACGTGTTTATTTCTGCTGAAAAACACGTTTTGACAATTTCTGATCACTGGGGTTAAGGGGTGACTCAGTGTGCTCTTCTGAGCCAGGCAGTTACACTGCGATTCCAAGGGCTGAGAAAACGCGTTTATTTCGGGCTGAAAAACACGTTTTGAAAACTGTGCTGTTCCTGCCCTATAAGTTACATGGGTTTGACCAAAGTTGCCAAAACGTGTTTATTTCTGCTGAAAAACACGTTTTGACAATTTCTGATCACTGGGGTTAAGGGCTGACTCTGTGGGCTTTCTGAGCCAGGCAGTTACATTGCGATTCTAAGGGCTGAGAAAACGTGTTTATTTCGGTCTGAAAAACACGTTTTGAAAACTGTGCTGTTCCTGCCCTATAAGTTACATGGATTTGACCAAAGTTGCCAAAACGTGTTTATTTCTGCTGAAAAACACGTTTTGACAATTTCTGATCACTGGGGTTAAGGGCTGACTCTGTGGGCTCTTCTGAGCCAGGCAGTTACACTGCGATTCTAAGTGCTGAGAAAACGTGTTTATTTCGTGCTGAAAAACACGTTTTGAAAACTGTGCTGTTCCTGCCCTATAAGTTACATGGTGGTGACCAAAGTTGCCAAAACGTGTTTATTTCTGCTGAAAAACACGTTTTGACAATTTCTGATCACTGGGGTTAAGGGCTGACTCTGTGGGCTCTTCTGAGGCAGGCAGTTACACTACGATTCCAAGGGCTGAGAAAACGCGTTTATTTCGGGCTGAAAAACACGTTTTGAAAACTGTGCTGTTCCTGCCCTATAAGTTACATGGGTTTGACCAAAGTTGCCAAAACGTGTTTATTTCTGCTGAAAAACACGTTTTGACAATTTCTGATCACTGGGGTTAAGGGCTGACTCTGTGGGCTCTTCTGAGCCAGGCAGTTACACTGCGATTCCAAGGGCTGAGAAAACGCGTTTATTTCGGGCTGAAAAACACGTTTTGAAAACTGTGCTGTTCCTGCCCTATAAGTTACATGGTGGTGACCAAAGTTGCCAAAACGTGTTTATTTCTGCTGAAAAACACGTTTAGACAATTTCTGATCACTGGGGTTAAGGGCTGACTCTGTGGGCTCTTCTGAGCCAGGCAGTTACACTGCGATTCTAAGGGCTGAGAAAACGCGTTTATTTCGGGCTGAAAAACACGTTTTGAAAACTGTGCTGTTCTTGCCCTATAAGTTACATGGTGGTGACCAAAGTTGCCAAAACGTGTTTATTTCTGCTGAAAAACACGTTTTGACAATTTCTGATCACTGGGGTTAAGGGCTGACTCTGTGGGCTCTTCTGAGCCAGGCAGTTACACTGCGATTCCAAGGGCTGAGAAAACGCGTTTATTTCGGGCTGAAAAACACGTTTTGAAAACTGTGCTGTTCCTGCCCTATAAGTTACATGGTGGTGACCAAAGTTGCCAAAACGTGTTTATTTCTGCTGAAAAACACGTTTTGACAATTTCTGATCACTGGGGTTAAGGGCTGACTCTGTGGGCTCTTCTGAGCCAGGCAGTTACACTGCGATTCCAAGGGCTGAGAAAACGCGTTTAATTCGGGCTGAAAAACACGTTTTGAAAACTGTGCTGTTCCTGCCCTATAAGTTACATGGTGGTGACCAAAGTTGCCAAAACGTGTTTATTTCTGCTGAAAAACACGTTTTGACAATTTCTGATCACTGGGGTTAAGGGGTGACTCAGTGTGCTCTTCTGAGCCAGGCAGTTACACTGCGATTCCAAGGGCTGAGAAAACGCGTTTATTTCGGGCTGAAAAACACGTTTTGAAAACTGTGCTGTTCCTGCCCTATAAGTTACATGGTGGTGACCAAAGTTGCCAAAACGTGTATATTTCTGCTGAAAAACACGTTTAGACAATTTCTGATCACTGGGGTTAAGGGCTGACTCTGTGGGCTCTTCTGAGCCAGGCAGTTACACTGCGATTCCAAGGGCTGAGAAAACGCGTTTATTTCGGGCTGAAAAACACGTTTTGAAAACTGTGCTGTTCCTGCCCTATAAGTTACATGGATTTGACCAAAGTTGCCAAAACGTGTTTATTTCTGCTGAAAAACACGTTTTGACAATTTCTGATCACTGGGGTTAAGGGCTGACTCTGTGGGCTCTTCTGAGCCAGGCAGTTACACTGCGATTCTAAGTGCTGAGAAAACGTGTTTATTTCGTGCTGAAAAACACGTTTTGAAAACTGTGCTGTTCCTGCCCTATAAGTTACATGGTGGTGACCAAAGTTGCCAAAACGTGTTTATTTCTGCTGAAAAACACGTTTTGACAATTTCTGATCACTGGGGTTAAGGGCTGACTCTGTGGGCTCTTCTGAGGCAGGCAGTTACACTGCGATTCCAAGGGCTGAGAAAACGCGTTTATTTCGGGCTGAAAAACACGTTTTGAAAACTGTGCTGTTCCTGCCCTATAAGTTACATGGGTTTGACCAAAGTTGCCAAAACGTGTTTATTTCTGCTGAAAAACACGTTTTGACAATTTCTGATCACTGGGGTTAAGGGCTGACTCTGTGGGCTCTTCTGAGCCAGGCAGTTACACTGCGATTCCAAGGGCTGAGAAAACGCGTTTATTTCGGGCTGAAAAACACATTTTGAAAACTGTGCTGTTCTTGCCCTATAAGTTACATGGTGGTGACCAAAGTTGCCAAAACGTGTTTATTTCTGCTGAAAAACACGTTTTGACAATTTCTGATCACTGGGGTTAAGGGCTGACTCTGTGGGCTCTTCTGAGCCAGGCAGTTACACTGCGATTCCAAGGGCTGAGAAAACGCGTTTATTTCGGGCTGAAAAACACGTTTTGAAAACTGTGCTGTTCCTGCCCTATAAGTTACATGGTGGTGACCAAAGTTGCCAAAACGTGTTTATTTCTGCTGAAAAACACGTTTTGACAATTTCTGATCACTGGGGTTAAGGGCTGACTCTGTGGGCTCTTCTGAGCCAGGCAGTTACACTGCGATTCCAAGGGCTGAGAAAACGCGTTTATTTCGGGCTGAAAAACACATTTTGAAAACTGTGCTGTTCTTGCCCTATAAGTTACATGGTGGTGACCAAAGTTGCCAAAACGTGTTTATTTCTGCTGAAAAACACGTTTTGACAATTTCTGATCACTGGGGTTAAGGGCTGACTCTGTGGGCTCTTCTGAGCCAGGCAGTTACACTGCGATTCCAAGGGCTGAGAAAACGCGTTTATTTCGGGCTGAAAAACACGTTTTGAAAACTGTGCTGTTCCTGCCCTATAAGTTACATGGTGGTGACCAAAGTTGCCAAAACGTGTTTATTTCTGCTGAAAAACACGTTTTGACAATTTCTGATCACTGGGGTTAAGGGCTGACTCTGTGGGCTCTTCTGAGCCAGGCAGTTACACTGCGATTCCAAGGGCTGAGAAAACGCGTTTATTTCGGGCTGAAAAACACGTTTTGAAAACTGTGCTGTTCCTGCCCTATAAGTTACATGGATTTGACCAAAGTTGCCAAAACGTGTTTATTTCTGCTGAAAAACACGTTTTGACAATTTCTGATCACTGGGGTTAAGGGCTGACTCTGTGGGCTCTTCTGAGCCAGGCAGTTACACTGCGATTCCAAGGGCTGAGAAAACGCGTTTATTTCGGGCTGAAAAACACGTTTTGAAAACTGTGCTGTTCCTGCCCTATAAGTTACATGGATTTGACCAAAGTTGCCAAAACGTGTTTATTTCTGCTGAAAAACACGTTTTGACAATTTCTGATCACTGGGGTTAAGGGCTGACTCTGTGGGCTCTTCTGAGCCAGGCAGTTACACTGCGATTCTAAGTGCTGAGAAAACGTGTTTATTTCGTGCTGAAAAACACGTTTTGAAAACTGTGCTGTTCCTGCCCTATAAGTTACATGGTGGTGACCAAAGTTGCCAAAACGTGTTTATTTCTGCTGAAAAACACGTTTTGACAATTTCTGATCACTGGGGTTAAGGGCTGACTCTGTGGGCTCTTCTGAGGCAAGCAGTTACACTGCGATTCCAAGGGCTGAGAAAACGCGTTTATTTCGGGCTGAAAAACACGTTTTGAAAACTGTGCTGTTCCTGCCCTATAAGTTACATGGGTTTGACCAAAGTTGCCAAAACGTGTTTATTTCTGCTGAAAAACACGTTTTGACAATTTCTGATCACTGGGGTTAAGGGCTGACTCTGTGGGCTCTTCTGAGCCAGGCAGTTACACTGCGATTCTAAGGGCTGAGAAAACGTGTTTATTTCGGGCTGAAAAACACGTTTTGAAAACTGTGCTGTTCCTGCCCTATAAGTTACATGGTGGTGACCAAAGTTGCCAAAACGTGTTTATTTCTGCTGAAAAACACGTTTAGACAATTTCTGATCACTGGGGTTAAGGGCTGACTCTGTGGGCTCTTCTGAGCCAGGCAGTTACACTGCGATTCTAAGGGCTGAGAAAACGCGTTTATTTCGGGCTGAAAAACACGTTTTGAAAACTGTGCTGTTCTTGCCCTATAAGTTACATGGTGGTGACCAAAGTTGCCAAAACGTGTTTATTTCTGCTGAAAAACACGTTTTGACAATTTCTGATCACTGGGGTTAAGGGCTGACTCTGTGGGCTCTTCTGAGCCAGGCAGTTACACTGCGATTCTAAGTGCTGAGAAAACGTGTTTATTTCGTGCTGAAAAACACGTTTTGAAAACTGTGCTGTTCCTGCCCTATAAGTTACATGGTGGTGACCAAAGTTGCCAAAACGTGTTTATTTCTGCTGAAAAACACGTTTTGACAATTTCTGATCACTGGGGTTAAGGGCTGACTCTGTGGGCTCTTCTGAGGCAGGCAGTTACACTGCGATTCCAAGGGCTGAGAAAACGCGTTTATTTCGGGCTGAAAAACACGTTTTGAAAACTGTGCTGTTCCTGCCCTATAAGTTACATGGGTTTGACCAAAGTTGCCAAAACGTGTTTATTTCTGCTGAAAAACACGTTTTGACAATTTCTGATCACTGGGGTTAAGGGCTGACTCTGTGGGCTCTTCTGAGCCAGGCAGTTACACTGCGATTCCAAGGGCTGAGAAAACGCGTTTATTTCGGGCTGAAAAACACATTTTGAAAACTGTGCTGTTCTTGCCCTATAAGTTACATGGTGGTGACCAAAGTTGCCAAAACGTGTTTATTTCTGCTGAAAAACACGTTTTGACAATTTCTGATCACTGGGGTTAAGGGCTGACTCTGTGGGCTCTTCTGAGCCAGGCAGTTACACTGCGATTCCAAGGGCTGAGAAAACGCGTTTATTTCGGGCTGAAAAACACGTTTTGAAAACTGTGCTGTTCCTGCCCTATAAGTTACATGGATTTGACCAAAGTTGCCAAAACGTGTTTATTTCTGCTGAAAAACACGTTTTGACAATTTCTGATCACTGGGGTTAAGGGCTGAGTCTGTGGGCTCTTCTGAGCCAGGCAGTTACACTGCGATTCTAAGTGCTGAGAAAACGTGTTTATTTCGTGCTGAAAAACACGTTTTGAAAACTGTGCTGTTCCTGCCCTATAAGTTACATGGTGGTGACCAAAGTTGCCAAAACGTGTTTATTTCTGCTGAAAAACACGTTTTGACAATTTCTGATCACTGGGGTTAAGGGCTGACTCTGTGGGCTCTTCTGAGCCAGGCAGTTACACTGCGATTCTAAGGGCTGAGAAAACGTGTTTATTTCGGGCTGAAAAACACGTTTTGAAAACTGTGCTGTTCCTGCCCTATAAGTTACATGGTGGTGACCAAAGTTGCCAAAACGTGTTTATTTCTGCTGAAAAACACGTTTAGACAATTTCTGATCACTGGGGTTAAGGGCTGACTCTGTGGGCTCTTCTGAGCCAGGCAGTTACACTGCGATTCCAAGGGCTGAGAAAACGTGTTTATTTCGGGCTGAAAAACACGTTTTGAAAACTGTGCTGTTCCTGCCCTATAAGTTACATGGATTTGACCAAAGTTGCCAAAACGTGTTTATTTCTGCTGAAAAACACGTTTTGACAATTTCTGATCACTGGGGTTAAGGGCTGACTCTGTGGGCTCTTCTGAGCCAGGCAGTTACACTGCGATTCTAAGTGCTGAGAAAACGTGTTTATTTCGTGCTGAAAAACACTTTTTGAAAACTGTGCTGTTCCTGCCCTATAAGTTACATGGTGGTGACCAAAGTTGCCAAAACGTGTTTATTTCTGCTGAAAAACACGTTTTGACAATTTCTGATCACTGGGGTTAAGGGCTGACTCTGTGGGCTCTTCTGAGGCAGGCAGTTACACTGCGATTCCAAGGGCTGAGAAAACGCGTTTATTTCGGGCTGAAAAACACGTTTTGAAAACTGTGCTGTTCCTGCCCTATAAGTTACATGGGTTTGACCAAAGTTGCCAAAACGTGTTTATTTCTGCTGAAAAACACGTTTTGACAATTTCTGATCACTGGGGTTAAGGGCTGACTCTGTGGGCTCTTCTGAGCCAGGCAGTTACACTGCGATTCTAAGGGCTGAGAAAACGTGTTTATTTCGGGCTGAAAAACACGTTTTGAAAACTGTGCTGTTCCTGCCCTATAAGTTACATGGTGGTGACCAAAGTTGCCAAAACGTGTTTATTTCTGCTGAAAAACACGTTTTGACAATTTCTGATCACTGGGGTTAAGGGGTGACTCAGTGTGCTCTTCTGAGCCAGGCAGTTACACTGCGATTCCAAGGGCTGAGAAAACGCGTTTATTTCGGGCTGAAAAACACGTTTTGAAAACTGTGCTGTTCCTGCCCTATAAGTTACATGGGTTTGACCAAAGTTGCCAAAACGTGTTTATTTCTGCTGAAAAACACGTTTTGACAATTTCTGATCACTGGGGTTAAGGGCTGACTCTGTGGGCTTTCTGAGCCAGGCAGTTACATTGCGATTCTAAGGGCTGAGAAAACGTGTTTATTTCGGTCTGAAAAACACGTTTTGAAAACTGTGCTGTTCCTGCCCTATAAGTTACATGGATTTGACCAAAGTTGCCAAAACGTGTTTATTTCTGCTGAAAAACACGTTTTGACAATTTCTGATCACTGGGGTTAAGGGCTGACTCTGTGGGCTCTTCTGAGCCAGGCAGTTACACTGCGATTCTAAGTGCTGAGAAAACGTGTTTATTTCGTGCTGAAAAACACGTTTTGAAAACTGTGCTGTTCCTGCCCTATAAGTTACATGGTGGTGACCAAAGTTGCCAAAACGTGTTTATTTCTGCTGAAAAACACGTTTTGACAATTTCTGATCACTGGGGTTAAGGGCTGACTCTGTGGGCTCTTCTGAGGCAGGCAGTTACACTACGATTCCAAGGGCTGAGAAAACGCGTTTATTTCGGGCTGAAAAACACGTTTTGAAAACTGTGCTGTTCCTGCCCTATAAGTTACATGGGTTTGACCAAAGTTGCCAAAACGTGTTTATTTCTGCTGAAAAACACGTTTTGACAATTTCTGATCACTGGGGTTAAGGGCTGACTCTGTGGGCTCTTCTGAGCCAGGCAGTTACACTGCGATTCCAAGGGCTGAGAAAACGCGTTTATTTCGGGCTGAAAAACACGTTTTGAAAACTGTGCTGTTCCTGCCCTATAAGTTACATGGTGGTGACCAAAGTTGCCAAAACGTGTTTATTTCTGCTGAAAAACACGTTTAGACAATTTCTGATCACTGGGGTTAAGGGCTGACTCTGTGGGCTCTTCTGAGCCAGGCAGTTACACTGCGATTCTAAGGGCTGAGAAAACGCGTTTATTTCGGGCTGAAAAACACGTTTTGAAAACTGTGCTGTTCTTGCCCTATAAGTTACATGGTGGTGACCAAAGTTGCCAAAACGTGTTTATTTCTGCTGAAAAACACGTTTTGACAATTTCTGATCACTGGGGTTAAGGGCTGACTCTGTGGGCTCTTCTGAGCCAGGCAGTTACACTGCGATTCCAAGGGCTGAGAAAACGCGTTTATTTCGGGCTGAAAAACACGTTTTGAAAACTGTGCTGTTCCTGCCCTATAAGTTACATGGTGGTGACCAAAGTTGCCAAAACGTGTTTATTTCTGCTGAAAAACACGTTTTGACAATTTCTGATCACTGGGGTTAAGGGCTGACTCTGTGGGCTCTTCTGAGCCAGGCAGTTACACTGCGATTCCAAGGGCTGAGAAAACGCGTTTAATTCGGGCTGAAAAACACGTTTTGAAAACTGTGCTGTTCCTGCCCTATAAGTTACATGGTGGTGACCAAAGTTGCCAAAACGTGTTTATTTCTGCTGAAAAACACGTTTTGACAATTTCTGATCACTGGGGTTAAGGGGTGACTCAGTGTGCTCTTCTGAGCCAGGCAGTTACACTGCGATTCCAAGGGCTGAGAAAACGCGTTTATTTCGGGCTGAAAAACACGTTTTGAAAACTGTGCTGTTCCTGCCCTATAAGTTACATGGTGGTGACCAAAGTTGCCAAAACGTGTATATTTCTGCTGAAAAACACGTTTAGACAATTTCTGATCACTGGGGTTAAGGGCTGACTCTGTGGGCTCTTCTGAGCCAGGCAGTTACACTGCGATTCCAAGGGCTGAGAAAACGCGTTTATTTCGGGCTGAAAAACACGTTTTGAAAACTGTGCTGTTCCTGCCCTATAAGTTACATGGATTTGACCAAAGTTGCCAAAACGTGTTTATTTCTGCTGAAAAACACGTTTTGACAATTTCTGATCACTGGGGTTAAGGGCTGACTCTGTGGGCTCTTCTGAGCCAGGCAGTTACACTGCGATTCTAAGTGCTGAGAAAACGTGTTTATTTCGTGCTGAAAAACACGTTTTGAAAACTGTGCTGTTCCTGCCCTATAAGTTACATGGTGGTGACCAAAGTTGCCAAAACGTGTTTATTTCTGCTGAAAAACACGTTTTGACAATTTCTGATCACTGGGGTTAAGGGCTGACTCTGTGGGCTCTTCTGAGGCAGGCAGTTACACTGCGATTCCAAGGGCTGAGAAAACGCGTTTATTTCGGGCTGAAAAACACGTTTTGAAAACTGTGCTGTTCCTGCCCTATAAGTTACATGGGTTTGACCAAAGTTGCCAAAACGTGTTTATTTCTGCTGAAAAACACGTTTTGACAATTTCTGATCACTGGGGTTAAGGGCTGACTCTGTGGGCTCTTCTGAGCCAGGCAGTTACACTGCGATTCCAAGGGCTGAGAAAACGCGTTTATTTCGGGCTGAAAAACACATTTTGAAAACTGTGCTGTTCTTGCCCTATAAGTTACATGGTGGTGACCAAAGTTGCCAAAACGTGTTTATTTCTGCTGAAAAACACGTTTTGACAATTTCTGATCACTGGGGTTAAGGGCTGACTCTGTGGGCTCTTCTGAGCCAGGCAGTTACACTGCGATTCCAAGGGCTGAGAAAACGCGTTTATTTCGGGCTGAAAAACACGTTTTGAAAACTGTGCTGTTCCTGCCCTATAAGTTACATGGTGGTGACCAAAGTTGCCAAAACGTGTTTATTTCTGCTGAAAAACACGTTTTGACAATTTCTGATCACTGGGGTTAAGGGCTGACTCTGTGGGCTCTTCTGAGCCAGGCAGTTACACTGCGATTCCAAGGGCTGAGAAAACGCGTTTATTTCGGGCTGAAAAACACATTTTGAAAACTGTGCTGTTCTTGCCCTATAAGTTACATGGTGGTGACCAAAGTTGCCAAAACGTGTTTATTTCTGCTGAAAAACACGTTTTGACAATTTCTGATCACTGGGGTTAAGGGCTGACTCTGTGGGCTCTTCTGAGCCAGGCAGTTACACTGCGATTCCAAGGGCTGAGAAAACGCGTTTATTTCGGGCTGAAAAACACGTTTTGAAAACTGTGCTGTTCCTGCCCTATAAGTTACATGGTGGTGACCAAAGTTGCCAAAACGTGTTTATTTCTGCTGAAAAACACGTTTTGACAATTTCTGATCACTGGGGTTAAGGGCTGACTCTGTGGGCTCTTCTGAGCCAGGCAGTTACACTGCGATTCCAAGGGCTGAGAAAACGCGTTTATTTCGGGCTGAAAAACACGTTTTGAAAACTGTGCTGTTCCTGCCCTATAAGTTACATGGATTTGACCAAAGTTGCCAAAACGTGTTTATTTCTGCTGAAAAACACGTTTTGACAATTTCTGATCACTGGGGTTAAGGGCTGACTCTGTGGGCTCTTCTGAGCCAGGCAGTTACACTGCGATTCTAAGTGCTGAGAAAACGTGTTTATTTCGTGCTGAAAAACACGTTTTGAAAACTGTGCTGTTCCTGCCCTATAAGTTACATGGTGGTGACCAAAGTTGCCAAAACGTGTTTATTTCTGCTGAAAAACACGTTTTGACAATTTCTGATCACTGGGGTTAAGGGCTGACTCTGTGGGCTCTTCTGAGGCAGGCAGTTACACTGCGATTCCAAGGGCTGAGAAAACGCGTTTATTTCGGGCTGAAAAACACGTTTTGAAAACTGTGCTGTTCCTGCCCTATAAGTTACATGGGTTTGACCAAAGTTGCCAAAACGTGTTTATTTCTGCTGAAAAACACGTTTTGACAATTTCTGATCACTGGGGTTAAGGGCTGACTCTGTGGGCTCTTCTGAGCCAGGCAGTTACACTGCGATTCCAAGGGCTGAGAAAACGCGTTTATTTCGGGCTGAAAAACACATTTTGAAAACTGTGCTGTTCTTGCCCTATAAGTTACATGGTGGTGACCAAAGTTGCCAAAACGTGTTTATTTCTGCTGAAAAACACGTTTTGACAATTTCTGATCACTGGGGTTAAGGGCTGACTCTGTGGGCTCTTCTGAGCCAGGCAGTTACACTGCGATTCCAAGGGCTGAGAAAACGCGTTTATTTCGGGCTGAAAAACACGTTTTGAAAACTGTGCTGTTCCTGCCCTATAAGTTACATGGTGGTGACCAAAGTTGCCAAAACGTGTTTATTTCTGCTGAAAAACACGTTTTGACAATTTCTGATCACTGGGGTTAAGGGCTGACTCTGTGGGCTCTTCTGAGCCAGGCAGTTACACTGCGATTCCAAGGGCTGAGAAAACGCGTTTATTTCGGGCTGAAAAACACATTTTGAAAACTGTGCTGTTCTTGCCCTATAAGTTACATGGTGGTGACCAAAGTTGCCAAAACGTGTTTATTTCTGCTGAAAAACACGTTTTGACAATTTCTGATCACTGGGGTTAAGGGCTGACTCTGTGGGCTCTTCTGAGCCAGGCAGTTACACTGCGATTCCAAGGGCTGAGAAAACGCGTTTATTTCGGGCTGAAAAACACGTTTTGAAAACTGTGCTGTTCCTGCCCTATAAGTTACATGGTGGTGACCAAAGTTGCCAAAACGTGTTTATTTCTGCTGAAAAACACGTTTTGACAATTTCTGATCACTGGGGTTAAGGGCTGACTCTGTGGGCTCTTCTGAGCCAGGCAGTTACACTGCGATTCCAAGGGCTGAGAAAACGCGTTTATTTCGGGCTGAAAAACACGTTTTGAAAACTGTGCTGTTCCTGCCCTATAAGTTACATGGTGGTGACCAAAGTTGCCAAAACGTGTTTATTTCTGCTGAAAAACACGTTTTGACAATTTCTGATCACTGGGGTTAAGGGCTGACTCTGTGGGCTCTTCTGAGCCAGGCAGTTACACTGCGATTCCAAGGGCTGAGAAAACGCGTTTATTTCGGGCTGAAAAACACGTTTTGAAAACTGTGCTGTTCCTGCCCTATAAGTTACATGGATTTGACCAAAGTTGCCAAAACGTGTTTATTTCTGCTGAAAAACACGTTTTGACAATTTCTGATCACTGGGGTTAAGGGCTGACTCTGTGGGCTCTTCTGAGCCAGGCAGTTACACTGCGATTCTAAGTGCTGAGAAAACGTGTTTATTTCGTGCTGAAAAACACTTTTTGAAAACTGTGCTGTTCCTGCCCTATAAGTTACATGGTGGTGACCAAAGTTGCCAAAACGTGTTTATTTCTGCTGAAAAACACGTTTTGACAATTTCTGATCACTGGGGTTAAGGGCTGACTCTGTGGGCTCTTCTGAGCCAGGCAGTTACACTGCGATTCCAAGGGCTGAGAAAACGCGTTTATTTCGGGCTGAAAAACACGTTTTGAAAACTGTGCTGTTCCTGCCCTATAAGTTACATGGGTTTGACCAAAGTTGCCAAAACGTGTTTATTTCTGCTGAAAAACACGTTTTGACAATTTCTGATCACTGGGGTTAAGGGGTGACTCAGTGTGCTCTTCTGAGCCAGGCAGTTACACTGCGATTCCAAGGGCTGAGAAAACGCGTTTATTTCGGGCTGAAAAACACGTTTTGAAAACTGTGCTGTTCCTGCCCTATAAGTTACATGGGTTTGACCAAAGTTGCCAAAACGTGTTTATTTCTGCTGAAAAACACGTTTTGACAATTTCTGATCACTGGGGTTAAGGGCTGACTCTGTGGGCTTTCTGAGCCAGGCAGTTACATTGCGATTCTAAGGGCTGAGAAAACGTGTTTATTTCGGTCTGAAAAACACGTTTTGAAAACTGTGCTGTTCCTGCCCTATAAGTTACATGGATTTGACCAAAGTTGCCAAAACGTGTTTATTTCTGCTGAAAAACACGTTTTGACAATTTCTGATCACTGGGGTTAAGGGCTGACTCTGTGGGCTCTTCTGAGCCAGGCAGTTACACTGCGATTCTAAGTGCTGAGAAAACGTGTTTATTTCGTGCTGAAAAACACGTTTTGAAAACTGTGCTGTTCCTGCCCTATAAGTTACATGGTGGTGACCAAAGTTGCCAAAACGTGTTTATTTCTGCTGAAAAACACGTTTTGACAATTTCTGATCACTGGGGTTAAGGGCTGACTCTGTGGGCTCTTCTGAGGCAGGCAGTTACACTGCGATTCCAAGGGCTGAGAAAACGCGTTTATTTCGGGCTGAAAAACACGTTTTGAAAACTGTGCTGTTCCTGCCCTATAAGTTACATGGGTTTGACCAAAGTTGCCAAAACGTGTTTATTTCTGCTGAAAAACACGTTTTGACAATTTCTGATCACTGGGGTTAAGGGCTGACTCTGTGGGCTCTTCTGAGCCAGGCAGTTACACTGCGATTCTAAGGGCTGAGAAAACGTGTTTATTTCGGGCTGAAAAACACGTTTTGAAAACTGTGCTGTTCCTGCCCTATAAGTTACATGGTGGTGACCAAAGTTGCCAAAACGTGTTTAATTCTGCTGAAAAACACGTTTTGACAATTTCTGATCACTGGGGTTAAGGGCTGACTCTGTGGGCTCTTCTGAGCCAGGCAGTTACACTGCGATTCCAAGGGCTGAGAAAACGCGTTTATTTCGGGCTGAAAAACACGTTTTGAAAACTGTGCTGTTCCTGCCCTATAAGTTACATGGTGGTGACCAAAGTTGCCAAAACGTGTTTATTTCTGCTGAAAAACACGTTTTGACATTTTCTGATCACTGGGGTTAAGGTCTGAATCTGTGGGCTCTTCTGAGCCAGGCAGTTACACTGCGATTCCAAGGGCTGAGAAAACGCGTTTATTTCGGGCTGAAAAACACGTTTTGAAAACTGTGCTGTTCCTGTCCTATAAGTTACATGGGTTTGACCAAAGTTGCCAAAACGTGTTTATTTCTGCTGAAAAACACGTTTTGACAATTTATGATCACTGGGGTTAAGGGCTGACTCTGTGGGCTCTTCTGAGCCAGGCAGTTACATTGCGATTCTAAGGGCTGAGAAAACGTGTTTATTTCGGTCTGAAAAACACGTTTTGAAAACTGTGCTGTTCCTGCCCTATAAGTTACATGGTGGTGACCAAAGTTGCCAAAACGTGTTTATTTCTGCTGAAAAACACGTTTTGACAATTTCTGATCACTGGGGTTAAGGGCTGACTCTGTGGGCTCTTCTGAGCCAGGCAGTTACACTGCGATTCTAAGTGCTGAGAAAACGTGTTTATTTCGTGCTGAAAAACACGTTTTGAAAACTGTGCTGTTCCTGCCCTATAAGTTACATGGTGGTGACCAAAGTTGCCAAAACGTGTTTATTTCTGCTGAAAAACACGTTTTGACAATTTCTGATCACTGGGGTTAAGGGCTGACTCTGTGGGCTCTTCTGAGCCAGGCAGTTACACTGCGATTCCAAGGGCTGAGAAAACGTGTTTATTTCGGGCTGAAAAACACGTTTTGAAAACTGTGCTGTTCCTGCCCTATAAGTTACATGGATTTGACCAAAGTTGCCAAAACGTGTTTATTTCTGCTGAAAAACACGTTTTGACAATTTCTGATCACTGGGGTTAAGGGCTGACTCTGTGGGCTCTTCTGAGCCAGGCAGTTACACTGCGATTCTAAGTGCTGAGAAAACGTGTTTATTTCGTGCTGAAAAACACTTTTTGAAAACTGTGCTGTTCCTGCCCTATAAGTTACATGGTGGTGACCAAAGTTGCCAAAACGTGTTTATTTCTGCTGAAAAACACGTTTTGACAATTTCTGATCACTGGGGTTAAGGGCTGACTCTGTGGGCTCTTCTGAGGCAGGCAGTTACACTGCGATTCCAAGGGCTGAGAAAACGCGTTTATTTCGGGCTGAAAAACACGTTTTGAAAACTGTGCTGTTCCTGCCCTATAAGTTACATGGGTTTGACCAAAGTTGCCAAAACGTGTTTATTTCTGCTGAAAAACACGTTTTGACAATTTCTGATCACTGGGGTTAAGGGCTGACTCTGTGGGCTCTTCTGAGCCAGGCAGTTACACTGCGATTCTAAGGGCTGAGAAAACGTGTTTATTTCGGGCTGAAAAACACGTTTTGAAAACTGTGCTGTTCCTGCCCTATAAGTTACATGGTGGTGACCAAAGTTGCCAAAACGTGTTTATTTCTGCTGAAAAACACGTTTTGACAATTTCTGATCACTGGGGTTAAGGGGTGACTCAGTGTGCTCTTCTGAGCCAGGCAGTTACACTGCGATTCCAAGGGCTGAGAAAACGCGTTTATTTCGGGCTGAAAAACACGTTTTGAAAACTGTGCTGTTCCTGCCCTATAAGTTACATGGGTTTGACCAAAGTTGCCAAAACGTGTTTATTTCTGCTGAAAAACACGTTTTGACAATTTCTGATCACTGGGGTTAAGGGCTGACTCTGTGGGCTTTCTGAGCCAGGCAGTTACATTGCGATTCTAAGGGCTGAGAAAACGTGTTTATTTCGGTCTGAAAAACACGTTTTGAAAACTGTGCTGTTCCTGCCCTATAAGTTACATGGATTTGACCAAAGTTGCCAAAACGTGTTTATTTCTGCTGAAAAACACGTTTTGACAATTTCTGATCACTGGGGTTAAGGGCTGACTCTGTGGGCTCTTCTGAGCCAGGCAGTTACACTGCGATTCTAAGTGCTGAGAAAACGTGTTTATTTCGTGCTGAAAAACACGTTTTGAAAACTGTGCTGTTCCTGCCCTATAAGTTACATGGTGGTGACCAAAGTTGCCAAAACGTGTTTATTTCTGCTGAAAAACACGTTTTGACAATTTCTGATCACTGGGGTTAAGGGCTGACTCTGTGGGCTCTTCTGAGGCAGGCAGTTACACTACGATTCCAAGGGCTGAGAAAACGCGTTTATTTCGGGCTGAAAAACACGTTTTGAAAACTGTGCTGTTCCTGCCCTATAAGTTACATGGGTTTGACCAAAGTTGCCAAAACGTGTTTATTTCTGCTGAAAAACACGTTTTGACAATTTCTGATCACTGGGGTTAAGGGCTGACTCTGTGGGCTCTTCTGAGCCAGGCAGTTACACTGCGATTCCAAGGGCTGAGAAAACGCGTTTATTTCGGGCTGAAAAACACGTTTTGAAAACTGTGCTGTTCCTGCCCTATAAGTTACATGGTGGTGACCAAAGTTGCCAAAACGTGTTTATTTCTGCTGAAAAACACGTTTAGACAATTTCTGATCACTGGGGTTAAGGGCTGACTCTGTGGGCTCTTCTGAGCCAGGCAGTTACACTGCGATTCTAAGGGCTGAGAAAACGCGTTTACTTCGGGCTGAAAAACACGTTTTGAAAACTGTGCTGTTCTTGCCCTATAAGTTACATGGTGGTGACCAAAGTTGCCAAAACGTGTTTATTTCTGCTGAAAAACACGTTTTGACAATTTCTGATCACTGGGGTTAAGGGCTGACTCTGTGGGCTCTTCTGAGCCAGGCAGTTACACTGCGATTCCAAGGGCTGAGAAAACGCGTTTATTTCGGGCTGAAAAACACGTTTTGAAAACTGTGCTGTTCCTGCCCTATAAGTTACATGGTGGTGACCAAAGTTGCCAAAACGTGTTTATTTCTGCTGAAAAACACGTTTTGACAATTTCTGATCACTGGGGTTAAGGGCTGACTCTGTGGGCTCTTCTGAGCCAGGCAGTTACACTGCGATTCCAAGGGCTGAGAAAACGCGTTTAATTCGGGCTGAAAAACACGTTTTGAAAACTGTGCTGTTCCTGCCCTATAAGTTACATGGTGGTGACCAAAGTTGCCAAAACGTGTTTATTTCTGCTGAAAAACACGTTTTGACAATTTCTGATCACTGGGGTTAAGGGGTGACTCAGTGTGCTCTTCTGAGCCAGGCAGTTACACTGCGATTCCAAGGGCTGAGAAAACGCGTTTATTTCGGGCTGAAAAACACGTTTTGAAAACTGTGCTGTTCCTGCCCTATAAGTTACATGGATTTGACCAAAGTTGCCAAAACGTGTTTATTTCTGCTGAAAAACACGTTTTGACAATTTCTGATCACTGGGGTTAAGGGCTGACTCTGTGGGCTCTTCTGAGCCAGGCAGTTACACTGCGATTCTAAGTGCTGAGAAAACGTGTTTATTTCGTGCTGAAAAACACGTTTTGAAAACTGTGCTGTTCCTGCCCTATAAGTTACATGGTGGTGACCAAAGTTGCCAAAACGTGTTTATTTCTGCTGAAAAACACGTTTTGACAATTTCTGATCACTGGGGTTAAGGGCTGACTCTGTGGGCTCTTCTGAGGCAGGCAGTTACACTGCGATTCCAAGGGCTGAGAAAACGCGTTTATTTCGGGCTGAAAAACACGTTTTGAAAACTGTGCTGTTCCTGCCCTATAAGTTACATGGGTTTGACCAAAGTTGCCAAAACGTGTTTATTTCTGCTGAAAAACACGTTTTGACAATTTCTGATCACTGGGGTTAAGGGCTGACTCTGTGGGCTCTTCTGAGCCAGGCAGTTACACTGCGATTCCAAGGGCTGAGAAAACGCGTTTATTTCGGGCTGAAAAACACATTTTGAAAACTGTGCTGTTCTTGCCCTATAAGTTACATGGTGGTGACCAAAGTTGCCAAAACGTGTTTATTTCTGCTGAAAAACACGTTTTGACAATTTCTGATCACTGGGGTTAAGGGCTGACTCTGTGGGCTCTTCTGAGCCAGGCAGTTACACTGCGATTCCAAGGGCTGAGAAAACGCGTTTATTTCGGGCTGAAAAACACGTTTTGAAAACTGTGCTGTTCCTGCCCTATAAGTTACATGGTGGTGACCAAAGTTGCCAAAACGTGTTTATTTCTGCTGAAAAACACGTTTTGACAATTTCTGATCACTGGGGTTAAGGGCTGACTCTGTGGGCTCTTCTGAGCCAGGCAGTTACACTGCGATTCCAAGGGCTGAGAAAACGCGTTTATTTCGGGCTGAAAAACACATTTTGAAAACTGTGCTGTTCTTGCCCTATAAGTTACATGGTGGTGACCAAAGTTGCCAAAACGTGTTTATTTCTGCTGAAAAACACGTTTTGACAATTTCTGATCACTGGGGTTAAGGGCTGACTCTGTGGGCTCTTCTGAGCCAGGCAGTTACACTGCGATTCCAAGGGCTGAGAAAACGCGTTTATTTCGGGCTGAAAAACACGTTTTGAAAACTGTGCTGTTCCTGCCCTATAAGTTACATGGTGGTGACCAAAGTTGCCAAAACGTGTTTATTTCTGCTGAAAAACACGTTTTGACAATTTCTGATCACTGGGGTTAAGGGCTGACTCTGTGGGCTCTTCTGAGCCAGGCAGTTACACTGCGATTCCAAGGGCTGAGAAAACGCGTTTATTTCGGGCTGAAAAACACGTTTTGAAAACTGTGCTGTTCCTGCCCTATAAGTTACATGGTGGTGACCAAAGTTGCCAAAACGTGTTTATTTCTGCTGAAAAACACGTTTTGACAATTTCTGATCACTGGGGTTAAGGGCTGACTCTGTGGGCTCTTCTGAGCCAGGCAGTTACACTGCGATTCCAAGGGCTGAGAAAACGCGTTTATTTCGGGCTGAAAAACACGTTTTGAAAACTGTGCTGTTCCTGCCCTATAAGTTACATGGATTTGACCAAAGTTGCCAAAACGTGTTTATTTCTGCTGAAAAACACGTTTTGACAATTTCTGATCACTGGGGTTAAGGGCTGACTCTGTGGGCTCTTCTGAGCCAGGCAGTTACACTGCGATTCTAAGTGCTGAGAAAACGTGTTTATTTCGTGCTGAAAAACACGTTTTGAAAACTGTGCTGTTCCTGCCCTATAAGTTACATGGTGGTGACCAAAGTTGCCAAAACGTGTTTATTTCTGCTGAAAAACACGTTTTGACAATTTCTGATCACTGGGGTTAAGGGCTGACTCTGTGGGCTCTTCTGAGGCAGGCAGTTACACTGCGATTCCAAGGGCTGAGAAAACGCGTTTATTTCGGGCTGAAAAACACGTTTTGAAAACTGTGCTGTTCCTGCCCTATAAGTTACATGGGTTTGACCAAAGTTGCCAAAACGTGTTTATTTCTGCTGAAAAACACGTTTTGACAATTTCTGATCACTGGGGTTAAGGGCTGACTCTGTGGGCTCTTCTGAGCCAGGCAGTTACACTGCGATTCTAAGGGCTGAGAAAACGTATTTATTTCGGGCTGAAAAACACGTTTTGAAAACTGTGCTGTTCCTGCCCTATAAGTTACATGGTGGTGACCAAAGTTGCCAAAACGTGTTTATTTCTGCTGAAAAACACGTTTAGACAATTTCTGATCACTGGGGTTAAGGGCTGACTCTGTGGGCTCTTCTGAGCCAGGCAGTTACACTGCGATTCTAAGGGCTGAGAAAACGCGTTTATTTCGGGCTGAAAAACACGTTTTGAAAACTGTGCTGTTCTTGCCCTATAAGTTACATGGTGGTGACCAAAGTTGCCAAAACGTGTTTATTTCTGCTGAAAAACACGTTTTGACAATTTCTGATCACTGGGGTTAAGGGCTGACTCTGTGGGCTCTTCTGAGCCAGGCAGTTACACTGCGATTCTAAGTGCTGAGAAAACGTGTTTATTTCGTGCTGAAAAACACGTTTTGAAAACTGTGCTGTTCCTGCCCTATAAGTTACATGGTGGTGACCAAAGTTGCCAAAACGTGTTTATTTCTGCTGAAAAACACGTTTTGACAATTTCTGATCACTGGGGTTAAGGGCTGACTCTGTGGGCTCTTCTGAGGCAGGCAGTTACACTGCGATTCCAAGGGCTGAGAAAACGCGTTTATTTCGGGCTGAAAAACACGTTTTGAAAACTGTGCTGTTCCTGCCCTATAAGTTACATGGGTTTGACCAAAGTTGCCAAAACGTGTTTATTTCTGCTGAAAAACACGTTTTGACAATTTCTGATCACTGGGGTTAAGGGCTGACTCTGTGGGCTCTTCTGAGCCAGGCAGTTACACTGCGATTCCAAGGGCTGAGAAAACGCGTTTATTTCGGGCTGAAAAACACATTTTGAAAACTGTGCTGTTCTTGCCCTATAAGTTACATGGTGGTGACCAAAGTTGCCAAAACGTGTTTATTTCTGCTGAAAAACACGTTTTGACAATTTCTGATCACTGGGGTTAAGGGCTGACTCTGTGGGCTCTTCTGAGCCAGGCAGTTACACTGCGATTCCAAGGGCTGAGAAAACGCGTTTATTTCGGGCTGAAAAACACGTTTTGAAAACTGTGCTGTTCCTGCCCTATAAGTTACATGGATTTGACCAAAGTTGCCAAAACGTGTTTATTTCTGCTGAAAAACACGTTTTGACAATTTCTGATCACTGGGGTTAAGGGCTGAGTCTGTGGGCTCTTCTGAGCCAGGCAGTTACACTGCGATTCTAAGTGCTGAGAAAACGTGTTTATTTCGTGCTGAAAAACACGTTTTGAAAACTGTGCTGTTCCTGCCCTATAAGTTACATGGTGGTGACCAAAGTTGCCAAAACGTGTTTATTTCTGCTGAAAAACACGTTTTGACAATTTCTGATCACTGGGGTTAAGGGCTGACTCTGTGGGCTCTTCTGAGCCAGGCAGTTACACTGCGATTCTAAGGGCTGAGAAAACGTGTTTATTTCGGGCTGAAAAACACGTTTTGAAAACTGTGCTGTTCCTGCCCTATAAGTTACATGGTGGTGACCAAAGTTGCCAAAACGTGTTTATTTCTGCTGAAAAACACGTTTAGACAATTTCTGATCACTGGGGTTAAGGGCTGACTCTGTGGGCTCTTCTGAGCCAGGCAGTTACACTGCGATTCTAAGGGCTGAGAAAACGCGTTTATTTCGGGCTGAAAAACACGTTTTGAAAACTGTGCTGTTCTTGCCCTATAAGTTACATGGTGGTGACCAAAGTTGCCAAAACGTGTTTATTTCTGCTGAAAAACACGTTTTGACAATTTCTGATCACTGGGGTTAAGGGCTGACTCTGTGGGCTCTTCTGAGCCAGGCAGTTACACTGCGATTCCAAGGGCTGAGAAAACGCGTTTATTTCGGGCTGAAAAACACGTTTTGAAAACTGTGCTGTTCCTGCCCTATAAGTTACATGGTGGTGACCAAAGTTGCCAAAACGTGTTTATTTCTGCTGAAAAACACGTTTAGACAATTTCTGATCACTGGGGTTAAGGGCTGACTCTGTGGGCTCTTCTGAGCCAGGCAGTTACACTGCGATTCCAAGGGCTGAGAAAACGTGTTTATTTCGGGCTGAAAAACACGTTTTGAAAACTGTGCTGTTCCTGCCCTATAAGTTACATGGATTTGACCAAAGTTGCCAAAACGTGTTTATTTCTGCTGAAAAACACGTTTTGACAATTTCTGATCACTGGGGTTAAGGGCTGACTCTGTGGGCTCTTCTGAGCCAGGCAGTTACACTGCGATTCTAAGTGCTGAGAAAACGTGTTTATTTCGTGCTGAAAAACACTTTTTGAAAACTGTGCTGTTCCTGCCCTATAAGTTACATGGTGGTGACCAAAGTTGCCAAAACGTGTTAATTTCTGCTGAAAAACACGTTTTGACAATTTCTGATCACTGGGGTTAAGGGCTGACTCTGTGGGCTCTTCTGAGGCAGGCAGTTACACTGCGATTCCAAGGGCTGAGAAAACGCGTTTATTTCGGGCTGAAAAACACGTTTTGAAAACTGTGCTGTTCCTGCCCTATAAGTTACATGGGTTTGACCAAAGTTGCCAAAACGTGTTTATTTCTGCTGAAAAACACGTTTTGACAATTTCTGATCACTGGGGTTAAGGGCTGACTCTGTGGGCTCTTCTGAGCCAGGCAGTTACACTGCGATTCTAAGGGCTGAGAAAACGTGTTTATTTCGGGCTGAAAAACACGTTTTGAAAACTGTGCTGTTCCTGCCCTATAAGTTACATGGTGGTGACCAAAGTTGCCAAAACGTGTTTATTTCTGCTGAAAAACACGTTTTGACAATTTCTGATCACTGGGGTTAAGGGGTGACTCAGTGTGCTCTTCTGAGCCAGGCAGTTACACTGCGATTCCAAGGGCTGAGAAAACGCGTTTATTTCGGGCTGAAAAACACGTTTTGAAAACTGTGCTGTTCCTGCCCTATAAGTTACATGGGTTTGACCAAAGTTGCCAAAACGTGTTTATTTCTGCTGAAAAACACGTTTTGACAATTTCTGATCACTGGGGTTAAGGGCTGACTCTGTGGGCTTTCTGAGCCAGGCAGTTACATTGCGATTCTAAGGGCTGAGAAAACGTGTTTATTTCGGTCTGAAAAACACGTTTTGAAAACTGTGCTGTTCCTGCCCTATAAGTTACATGGATTTGACCAAAGTTGCCAAAACGTGTTTATTTCTGCTGAAAAACACGTTTTGACAATTTCTGATCACTGGGGTTAAGGGCTGACTCTGTGGGCTCTTCTGAGCCAGGCAGTTACACTGCGATTCTAAGTGCTGAGAAAACGTGTTTATTTCGTGCTGAAAAACACGTTTTGAAAACTGTGCTGTTCCTGCCCTATAAGTTACATGGTGGTGACCAAAGTTGCCAAAACGTGTTTATTTCTGCTGAAAAACACGTTTTGACAATTTCTGATCACTGGGGTTAAGGGCTGACTCTGTGGGCTCTTCTGAGGCAGGCAGTTACACTACGATTCCAAGGGCTGAGAAAACGCGTTTATTTCGGGCTGAAAAACACGTTTTGAAAACTGTGCTGTTCCTGCCCTATAAGTTACATGGGTTTGACCAAAGTTGCCAAAACGTGTTTATTTCTGCTGAAAAACACGTTTTGACAATTTCTGATCACTGGGGTTAAGGGCTGACTCTGTGGGCTCTTCTGAGCCAGGCAGTTACACTGCGATTCCAAGGGCTGAGAAAACGCGTTTATTTCGGGCTGAAAAACACGTTTTGAAAACTGTGCTGTTCCTGCCCTATAAGTTACATGGTGGTGACCAAAGTTGCCAAAACGTGTTTATTTCTGCTGAAAAACACGTTTAGACAATTTCTGATCACTGGGGTTAAGGGCTGACTCTGTGGGCTCTTCTGAGCCAGGCAGTTACACTGCGATTCTAAGGGCTGAGAAAACGCGTTTATTTCGGGCTGAAAAACACGTTTTGAAAACTGTGCTGTTCTTGCCCTATAAGTTACATGGTGGTGACCAAAGTTGCCAAAACGTGTTTATTTCTGCTGAAAAACACGTTTTGACAATTTCTGATCACTGGGGTTAAGGGCTGACTCTGTGGGCTCTTCTGAGCCAGGCAGTTACACTGCGATTCCAAGGGCTGAGAAAACGCGTTTATTTCGGGCTGAAAAACACGTTTTGAAAACTGTGCTGTTCCTGCCCTATAAGTTACATGGTGGTGACCAAAGTTGCCAAAACGTGTTTATTTCTGCTGAAAAACACGTTTTGACAATTTCTGATCACTGGGGTTAAGGGCTGACTCTGTGGGCTCTTCTGAGCCAGGCAGTTACACTGCGATTCCAAGGGCTGAGAAAACGCGTTTAATTCGGGCTGAAAAACACGTTTTGAAAACTGTGCTGTTCCTGCCCTATAAGTTACATGGTGGTGACCAAAGTTGCCAAAACGTGTTTATTTCTGCTGAAAAACACGTTTTGACAATTTCTGATCACTGGGGTTAAGGGGTGACTCAGTGTGCTCTTCTGAGCCAGGCAGTTACACTGCGATTCCAAGGGCTGAGAAAACGCGTTTATTTCGGGCTGAAAAACACGTTTTGAAAACTGTGCTGTTCCTGCCCTATAAGTTACATGGTGGTGACCAAAGTTGCCAAAACGTGTATATTTCTGCTGAAAAACACGTTTAGACAATTTCTGATCACTGGGGTTAAGGGCTGACTCTGTGGGCTCTTCTGAGCCAGGCAGTTACACTGCGATTCCAAGGGCTGAGAAAACGCGTTTATTTCGGGCTGAAAAACACGTTTTGAAAACTGTGCTGTTCCTGCCCTATAAGTTACATGGATTTGACCAAAGTTGCCAAAACGTGTTTATTTCTGCTGAAAAACACGTTTTGACAATTTCTGATCACTGGGGTTAAGGGCTGACTCTGTGGGCTCTTCTGAGCCAGGCAGTTACACTGCGATTCTAAGTGCTGAGAAAACGTGTTTATTTCGTGCTGAAAAACACGTTTTGAAAACTGTGCTGTTCCTGCCCTATAAGTTACATGGTGGTGACCAAAGTTGCCAAAACGTGTTTATTTCTGCTGAAAAACACGTTTTGACAATTTCTGATCACTGGGGTTAAGGGCTGACTCTGTGGGCTCTTCTGAGGCAGGCAGTTACACTGCGATTCCAAGGGCTGAGAAAACGCGTTTATTTCGGGCTGAAAAACACGTTTTGAAAACTGTGCTGTTCCTGCCCTATAAGTTACATGGGTTTGACCAAAGTTGCCAAAACGTGTTTATTTCTGCTGAAAAACACGTTTTGACAATTTCTGATCACTGGGGTTAAGGGCTGACTCTGTGGGCTCTTCTGAGCCAGGCAGTTACACTGCGATTCCAAGGGCTGAGAAAACGCGTTTATTTCGGGCTGAAAAACACATTTTGAAAACTGTGCTGTTCTTGCCCTATAAGTTACATGGTGGTGACCAAAGTTGCCAAAACGTGTTTATTTCTGCTGAAAAACACGTTTTGACAATTTCTGATCACTGGGGTTAAGGGCTGACTCTGTGGGCTCTTCTGAGCCAGGCAGTTACACTGCGATTCCAAGGGCTGAGAAAACGCGTTTATTTCGGGCTGAAAAACACGTTTTGAAAACTGTGCTGTTCCTGCCCTATAAGTTACATGGTGGTGACCAAAGTTGCCAAAACGTGTTTATTTCTGCTGAAAAACACGTTTTGACAATTTCTGATCACTGGGGTTAAGGGCTGACTCTGTGGGCTCTTCTGAGCCAGGCAGTTACACTGCGATTCCAAGGGCTGAGAAAACGCGTTTATTTCGGGCTGAAAAACACATTTTGAAAACTGTGCTGTTCTTGCCCTATAAGTTACATGGTGGTGACCAAAGTTGCCAAAACGTGTTTATTTCTGCTGAAAAACACGTTTTGACAATTTCTGATCACTGGGGTTAAGGGCTGACTCTGTGGGCTCTTCTGAGCCAGGCAGTTACACTGCGATTCCAAGGGCTGAGAAAACGCGTTTATTTCGGGCTGAAAAACACGTTTTGAAAACTGTGCTGTTCCTGCCCTATAAGTTACATGGTGGTGACCAAAGTTGCCAAAACGTGTTTATTTCTGCTGAAAAACACGTTTTGACAATTTCTGATCACTGGGGTTAAGGGCTGACTCTGTGGGCTCTTCTGAGCCAGGCAGTTACACTGCGATTCCAAGGGCTGAGAAAACGCGTTTATTTCGGGCTGAAAAACACGTTTTGAAAACTGTGCTGTTCCTGCCCTATAAGTTACATGGTGGTGACCAAAGTTGCCAAAACGTGTTTATTTCTGCTGAAAAACACGTTTTGACAATTTCTGATCACTGGGGTTAAGGGCTGACTCTGTGGGCTCTTCTGAGCCAGGCAGTTACACTGCGATTCCAAGGGCTGAGAAAACGCGTTTATTTCGGGCTGAAAAACACGTTTTGAAAACTGTGCTGTTCCTGCCCTATAAGTTACATGGATTTGACCAAAGTTGCCAAAACGTGTTTATTTCTGCTGAAAAACACGTTTTGACAATTTCTGATCACTGGGGTTAAGGGCTGACTCTGTGGGCTCTTCTGAGCCAGGCAGTTACACTGCGATTCTAAGTGCTGAGAAAACGTGTTTATTTCGTGCTGAAAAACACGTTTTGAAAACTGTGCTGTTCCTGCCCTATAAGTTACATGGTGGTGACCAAAGTTGCCAAAACGTGTTTATTTCTGCTGAAAAACACGTTTTGACAATTTCTGATCACTGGGGTTAAGGGCTGACTCTGTGGGCTCTTCTGAGGCAGGCAGTTACACTGCGATTCCAAGGGCTGAGAAAACGCGTTTATTTCGGGCTGAAAAACACGTTTTGAAAACTGTGCTGTTCCTGCCCTATAAGTTACATGGGTTTGACCAAAGTTGCCAAAACGTGTTTATTTCTGCTGAAAAACACGTTTTGACAATTTCTGATCACTGGGGTTAAGGGCTGACTCTGTGGGCTCTTCTGAGCCAGGCAGTTACACTGCGATTCTAAGGGCTGAGAAAACGTGTTTATTTCGGGCTGAAAAACACGTTTTGAAAACTGTGCTGTTCCTGCCCTATAAGTTACATGGTGGTGACCAAAGTTGCCAAAACGTGTTTATTTCTGCTGAAAAACACGTTTAGACAATTTCTGATCACTGGGGTTAAGGGCTGACTCTGTGGGCTCTTCTGAGCCAGGCAGTTACACTGCGATTCTAAGGGCTGAGAAAACGCGTTTATTTCGGGCTGAAAAACACGTTTTGAAAACTGTGCTGTTCTTGCCCTATAAGTTACATGGTGGTGACCAAAGTTGCCAAAACGTGTTTATTTCTGCTGAAAAACACGTTTTGACAATTTCTGATCACTGGGGTTAAGGGCTGACTCTGTGGGCTCTTCTGAGCCAGGCAGTTACACTGCGATTCTAAGTGCTGAGAAAACGTGTTTATTTCGTGCTGAAAAACACGTTTTGAAAACTGTGCTGTTCCTGCCCTATAAGTTACATGGTGGTGACCAAAGTTGCCAAAACGTGTTTATTTCTGCTGAAAAACACGTTTTGACAATTTCTGATCACTGGGGTTAAGGGCTGACTCTGTGGGCTCTTCTGAGGCAGGCAGTTACACTGCGATTCCAAGGGCTGAGAAAACGCGTTTATTTCGGGCTGAAAAACACGTTTTGAAAACTGTGCTGTTCCTGCCCTATAAGTTACATGGGTTTGACCAAAGTTGCCAAAACGTGTTTATTTCTGCTGAAAAACACGTTTTGACAATTTCTGATCACTGGGGTTAAGGGCTGACTCTGTGGGCTCTTCTGAGCCAGGCAGTTACACTGCGATTCCAAGGGCTGAGAAAACGCGTTTATTTCGGGCTGAAAAACACATTTTGAAAACTGTGCTGTTCTTGCCCTATAAGTTACATGGTGGTGACCAAAGTTGCCAAAACGTGTTTATTTCTGCTGAAAAACACGTTTTGACAATTTCTGATCACTGGGGTTAAGGGCTGACTCTGTGGGCTCTTCTGAGCCAGGCAGTTACACTGCGATTCCAAGGGCTGAGAAAACGCGTTTATTTCGGGCTGAAAAACACGTTTTGAAAACTGTGCTGTTCCTGCCCTATAAGTTACATGGATTTGACCAAAGTTGCCAAAACGTGTTTATTTCTGCTGAAAAACACGTTTTGACAATTTCTGATCACTGGGGTTAAGGGCTGAGTCTGTGGGCTCTTCTGAGCCAGGCAGTTACACTGCGATTCTAAGTGCTGAGAAAACGTGTTTATTTCGTGCTGAAAAACACGTTTTGAAAACTGTGCTGTTCCTGCCCTATAAGTTACATGGTGGTGACCAAAGTTGCCAAAACGTGTTTATTTCTGCTGAAAAACACGTTTTGACAATTTCTGATCACTGGGGTTAAGGGCTGACTCTGTGGGCTCTTCTGAGGCAGGCAGTTACACTGCGATTCCAAGGGCTGAGAAAACGCGTTTATTTCGGGCTGAAAAACACGTTTTGAAAACTGTGCTGTTCCTGCCCTATAAGTTACATGGGTTTGACCAAAGTTGCCAAAACGTGTTTATTTCTGCTGAAAAACACGTTTTGACAATTTCTGATCACTGGGGTTAAGGGCTGACTCTGTGGGCTCTTCTGAGCCAGGCAGTTACACTGCGATTCTAAGGGCTGAGAAAACGTGTTTATTTCGGGCTGAAAAACACGTTTTGAAAACTGTGCTGTTCCTGCCCTATAAGTTACATGGTGGTGACCAAAGTTGCCAAAACGTGTTTATTTCTGCTGAAAAACACGTTTAGACAATTTCTGATCACTGGGGTTAAGGGCTGACTCTGTGGGCTCTTCTGAGCCAGGCAGTTACACTGCGATTCTAAGGGCTGAGAAAACGCGTTTATTTCGGGCTGAAAAACACGTTTTGAAAACTGTGCTGTTCTTGCCCTATAAGTTACATGGTGGTGACCAAAGTTGCCAAAACGTGTTTATTTCTGCTGAAAAACACGTTTTGACAATTTCTGATCACTGGGGTTAAGGGCTGACTCTGTGGGCTCTTCTGAGCCAGGCAGTTACACTGCGATTCCAAGGGCTGAGAAAACGCGTTTATTTCGGGCTGAAAAACACGTTTTGAAAACTGTGCTGTTCCTGCCCTATAAGTTACATGGTGGTGACCAAAGTTGCCAAAACGTGTTTATTTCTGCTGAAAAACACGTTTAGACAATTTCTGATCACTGGGGTTAAGGGCTGACTCTGTGGGCTCTTCTGAGCCAGGCAGTTACACTGCGATTCTAAGTGCTGAGAAAACGTGTTTATTTCGTGCTGAAAAACACTTTTTGAAAACTGTGCTGTTCCTGCCCTATAAGTTACATGGTGGTGACCAAAGTTGCCAAAACGTGTTTATTTCTGCTGAAAAACACGTTTTGACAATTTCTGATCACTGGGGTTAAGGGCTGACTCTGTGGGCTCTTCTGAGCCAGGCAGTTACACTGCGATTCCAAGGGCTGAGAAAACGCGTTTATTTCGGGCTGAAAAACACGTTTTGAAAACTGTGCTGTTCCTGCCCTATAAGTTACATGGGTTTGACCAAAGTTGCCAAAACGTGTTTATTTCTGCTGAAAAACACGTTTTGACAATTTCTGATCACTGGGGTTAAGGGGTGACTCAGTGTGCTCTTCTGAGCCAGGCAGTTACACTGCGATTCCAAGGGCTGAGAAAACGCGTTTATTTCGGGCTGAAAAACACGTTTTGAAAACTGTGCTGTTCCTGCCCTATAAGTTACATGGGTTTGACCAAAGTTGCCAAAACGTGTTTATTTCTGCTGAAAAACACGTTTTGACAATTTCTGATCACTGGGGTTAAGGGCTGACTCTGTGGGCTTTCTGAGCCAGGCAGTTACATTGCGATTCTAAGGGCTGAGAAAACGTGTTTATTTCGGTCTGAAAAACACGTTTTGAAAACTGTGCTGTTCCTGCCCTATAAGTTACATGGATTTGACCAAAGTTGCCAAAACGTGTTTATTTCTGCTGAAAAACACGTTTTGACAATTTCTGATCACTGGGGTTAAGGGCTGACTCTGTGGGCTCTTCTGAGCCAGGCAGTTACACTGCGATTCTAAGTGCTGAGAAAACGTGTTTATTTCGTGCTGAAAAACACGTTTTGAAAACTGTGCTGTTCCTGCCCTATAAGTTACATGGTGGTGACCAAAGTTGCCAAAACGTGTTTATTTCTGCTGAAAAACACGTTTTGACAATTTCTGATCACTGGGGTTAAGGGCTGACTCTGTGGGCTCTTCTGAGGCAGGCAGTTACACTGCGATTCCAAGGGCTGAGAAAACGCGTTTATTTCGGGCTGAAAAACACGTTTTGAAAACTGTGCTGTTCCTGCCCTATAAGTTACATGGGTTTGACCAAAGTTGCCAAAACGTGTTTATTTCTGCTGAAAAACACGTTTTGACAATTTCTGATCACTGGGGTTAAGGGCTGACTCTGTGGGCTCTTCTGAGCCAGGCAGTTACACTGCGATTCTAAGGGCTGAGAAAACGTGTTTATTTCGGGCTGAAAAACACGTTTTGAAAACTGTGCTGTTCCTGCCCTATAAGTTACATGGTGGTGACCAAAGTTGCCAAAACGTGTTTATTTCTGCTGAAAAACACGTTTTGACAATTTCTGATCACTGGGGTTAAGGGCTGACTCTGTGGGCTCTTCTGAGCCAGGCAGTTACACTGCGATTCCAAGGGCTGAGAAAACGCGTTTATTTCGGGCTGAAAAACACGTTTTGAAAACTGTGCTGTTCCTGCCCTATAAGTTACATGGTGGTGACCAAAGTTGCCAAAACGTGTTTATTTCTGCTGAAAAACACGTTTTGACATTTTCTGATCACTGGGGTTAAGGTCTGAATCTGTGGGCTCTTCTGAGCCAGGCAGTTACACTGCGATTCCAAGGGCTGAGAAAACGCGTTTATTTCGGGCTGAAAAACACGTTTTGAAAACTGTGCTGTTCCTGTCCTATAAGTTACATGGGTTTGACCAAAGTTGCCAAAACGTGTTTATTTCTGCTGAAAAACACGTTTTGACAATTTATGATCACTGGGGTTAAGGGCTGACTCTGTGGGCTCTTCTGAGCCAGGCAGTTACATTGCGATTCTAAGGGCTGAGAAAACGTGTTTATTTCGGTCTGAAAAACACGTTTTGAAAACTGTGCTGTTCCTGCCCTATAAGTTACATGGTGGTGACCAAAGTTGCCAAAACGTGTTTATTTCTGCTGAAAAACACGTTTTGACAATTTCTGATCACTGGGGTTAAGGGCTGACTCTGTGGGCTCTTCTGAGCCAGGCAGTTACACTGCGATTCTAAGTGCTGAGAAAACGTGTTTATTTCGTGCTGAAAAACACGTTTTGAAAACTGTGCTGTTCCTGCCCTATAAGTTACATGGTGGTGACCAAAGTTGCCAAAACGTGTTTATTTCTGCTGAAAAACACGTTTTGACAATTTCTGATCACTGGGGTTAAGGGCTGACTCTGTGGGCTCTTCTGAGCCAGGCAGTTACACTGCGATTCCAAGGGCTGAGAAAACGCGTTTATTTCGGGCTGAAAAACACGTTTTGAAAACTGTGCTGTTCCTGCCCTATAAGTTACATGGTGGTGACCAAAGTTGCCAAAACGTGTTTATTTCTGCTGAAAAACACGTTTTGACAATTTCTGATCACTGGGGTTAAGGGCTGACTCTGTGGGCTCTTCTGAGCCAGGCAGTTACACTGCGATTCCAAGGGCTGAGAAAACGCGTTTATTTCGGGCTGAAAAACACGTTTTGAAAACTGTGCTGTTCCTGCCCTATAAGTTACATGGGTTTGACCAAAGTTGCCAAAACGTGTTTATTTCTGCTGAAAAACACGTTTTGACAATTTCTGATCACTGGGGTTAAGGGCTGACTCTGTGGGCTCTTCTGAGCCAGGCAGTTACACTGCGATTCCAAGGGCTGAGAAAACGCGTTTATTTCGGGCTGAAAAACACGTTTTGAAAACTGTGCTGTTCCTGCCCTATAAGTTACATGGTGGTGACCAAAGTTGCCAAAACGTGTTTATTTCTGCTGAAAAACACGTTTAGACAATTTCTGATCACTGGGGTTAAGGGCTGACTCTGTGGGCTCTTCTGAGCCAGGCAGTTACACTGCGATTCCAAGGGCTGAGAAAACGCGTTTATTTCGGGCTGAAAAACACGTTTTGAAAACTGTGCTGTTCCTGCCCTATAAGTTACATGGATTTGACCAAAGTTGCCAAAACGTGTTTATTTCTGCTGAAAAACACGTTTTGACAATTTCTGATCACTGGGGTTAAGGGCTGACTCTGTGGGCTCTTCTGAGCCAGGCAGTTACACTGCGATTCTAAGTGCTGAGAAAACGTGTTTATTTCGTGCTGAAAAACACTTTTTGAAAACTGTGCTGTTCCTGCCCTATAAGTTACATGGTGGTGACCAAAGTTGCCAAAACGTGTTTATTTCTGCTGAAAAACACGTTTTGACAATTTCTGATCACTGGGGTTAAGGGCTGACTCTGTGGGCTCTTCTGAGGCAGGCAGTTACACTGCGATTCCAAGGGCTGAGAAAACGCGTTTATTTCGGGCTGAAAAACACGTTTTGAAAACTGTGCTGTTCCTGCCCTATAAGTTACATGGGTTTGACCAAAGTTGCCAAAACATGTTTATTTCTGCTGAAAAACACGTTTTGACAATTTCTGATCACTGGGGTTAAGGGCTGACTCTGTGGGCTCTTCTGAGGCAGGCAGTTACACTGCGATTCCAAGGGCTGAGAAAACGCGTTTATTTCGGGCTGAAAAACACGTTTTGAAAACTGTGCTGTTCCTGCCCTATAAGTTACATGGGTTTGACCAAAGTTGCCAAAACGTGTTTATTTCTGCTGAAAAACACGTTTTGACAATTTCTGATCACTGGGGTTAAGGGCTGACTCTGTGGGCTCTTCTGAGCCAGGCAGTTACACTGCGATTCTAAGGGCTGAGAAAACGTGTTTATTTCGGGCTGAAAAACACGTTTTGAAAACTGTGCTGTTCCTGCCCTATAAGTTACATGGTGGTGACCAAAGTTGCCAAAACGTGTTTATTTCTGCTGAAAAACACGTTTTGACAATTTCTGATCACTGGGGTTAAGGGGTGACTCAGTGTGCTCTTCTGAGCCAGGCAGTTACACTGCGATTCCAAGGGCTGAGAAAACGCGTTTATTTCGGGCTGAAAAACACGTTTTGAAAACTGTGCTGTTCTTGCCCTATAAGTTACATGGTGGTGACCAAAGTTGCCAAAACGTGTTTATTTCTGCTGAAAAACACGTTTTGACAATTTCTGATCACTGGGGTTAAGGGCTGACTCTGTGGGCTCTTCTGAGCCAGGCAGTTACACTGCGATTCCAAGGGCTGAGAAAACGCGTTTATTTCGGGCTGAAAAACACGTTTTGAAAACTGTGCTGTTCCTGCCCTATAAGTTACATGGTGGTGACCAAAGTTGCCAAAACGTGTTTATTTCTGCTGAAAAACACGTTTTGACATTTTCTGATCACTGGGGTTAAGGGCTGACTCTGTGGGCTCTTCTGAGCCAGGCAGTTACACTGCGATTCCAAGGGCTGAGAAAACGCGTTTATTTCGGGCTGAAAAACACGTTTTGAAAACTGTGCTGTTCCTGCCCTATAAGTTACATGGGTTTGACCAAAGTTGCCAAAACGTGTTTATTTCTGCTGAAAAACACGTTTTGACAATTTCTGATCACTGGGGTTAAGGGCTGACTCTGTGGGCTCTTCTGAGCCAGGCAGTTACACTGCGATTCCAAGGGCTGAGAAAACGCGTTTATTTCGGGCTGAAAAACACGTTTTGAAAACTGTGCTGTTCCTGCCCTATAAGTTACATGGTGGTGACCAAAGTTGCCAAAACGTGTTTATTTCTGCTGAAAAACACGTTTTGACAATTTCTGATCACTGGGGTTAAGGGCTGACTCTGTGGGCTCTTCTGAGCCAGGCAGTTACACTGCGATTCCAAGGGCTGAGAAAACGCGTTTATTTCGGGCTGAAAAACACGTTTTGAAAACTGTGCTGTTCCTGCCCTATAAGTTACATGGTGGTGACCAAAGTTGCCAAAACGTGTTTATTTCTGCTGAAAAACACGTTTAGACAATTTCTGATCACTGGGGTTAAGGGCTGACTCTGTGGGCTCTTCTGAGCCAGGCAGTTACACTGCGATTCTAAGGGCTGAGAAAACGCGTTTATTTCGGGCTGAAAAACACGTTTTGAAAACTGTGCTGTTCTTGCCCTATAAGTTACATGGTGGTGACCAAAGTTGCCAAAACGTGTTTATTTCTGCTGAAAAACACGTTTTGACAATTTCTGATCACTGGGGTTAAGGGCTGACTCTGTGGGCTCTTCTGAGCCAGGCAGTTACACTGCGATTCCAAGGGCTGAGAAAACGCGTTTATTTCGGGCTGAAAAACACGTTTTGAAAACTGTGCTGTTCCTGCCCTATAAGTTACATGGTGGTGACCAAAGTTGCCAAAACGTGTTTATTTCTGCTGAAAAACACGTTTAGACAATTTCTGATCACTGGGGTTAAGGGCTGACTCTGTGGGCTCTTCTGAGCCAGGCAGTTACACTGCGATTCCAAGGGCTGAGAAAACGCGTTTATTTCGGGCTGAAAAACACGTTTTGAAAACTGTGCTGTTCCTGCCCTATAAGTTACATGGTGGTGACCAAAGTTGCCAAAACGTGTTTATTTCTGCTGAAAAACACGTTTTGACAATTTCTGATCACTGGGGTTAAGGGCTGACTCTGTGGGCTCTTCTGAGCCAGGCAGTTACACTGCGATTCCAAGGGCTGAGAAAACGCGTTTATTTCGGGCTGAAAAACACGTTTTGAAAACTGTGCTGTTCCTGCCCTATAAGTTACATGGGTTTGACCAAAGTTGCCAAAACGTGTTTATTTCTGCTGAAAAACACGTTTTGACAATTTCTGATCACTGGGGTTAAGGGCTGACTCTGTGGGCTCTTCTGAGCCAGGCAGTTACACTGCGATTCCAAGGGCTGAGAAAACGCGTTTATTTCGGGCTGAAAAACACGTTTTGAAAACTGTGCTGTTCCTGCCCTATAAGTTACATGGTGGTGACCAAAGTTGCCAAAACGTGTTTATTTCTGCTGAAAAACACGTTTTGACAATTTCTGATCACTGGGGTTAAGGGCTGACTCTGTGGGCTCTTCTGAGCCAGGCAGTTACACTGCGATTCCAAGGGCTGAGAAAACGCGTTTATTTCGGGCTGAAAAACACGTTTTGAAAACTGTGCTGTTCCTGCCCTATAAGTTACATGGGTTTGACCAAAGTTGCCAAAACGTGTTTATTTCTGCTGAAAAACACGTTTTGACAATTTCTGATCACTGGGGTTAAGGGCTGACTCTGTGGGCTCTTCTGAGCCAGGCAGTTACACTGCGATTCCAAGGGCTGAGAAAACGCGTTTATTTCGGGCTGAAAAACACGTTTTGAAAACTGTGCTGTTCTTGCCCTATAAGTTACATGGTGGTGACCAAAGTTGCCAAAACGTGTTTATTTCTGCTGAAAAACACGTTTTGACAATTTCTGATCACTGGGGTTAAGGGCTGACTCTGTGGGCTCTTCTGAGCCAGGCAGTTACACTGCGATTCCAAGGGCTGAGAAAACGCGTTTATTTCGGGCTGAAAAACACGTTTTGAAAACTGTGCTGTTCCTGCCCTATAAGTTACATGGTGGTGACCAAAGTTGCCAAAACGTGTTTATTTCTGCTGAAAAACACGTTTTGACAATTTCTGATCACTGGGGTTAAGGGCTGACTCTGTGGGCTCTTCTGAGCCAGGCAGTTACACTGCGATTCCAAGGGCTGAGAAAACGCGTTTATTTCGGGCTGAAAAACACGTTTTGAAAACTGTGCTGTTCCTGCCCTATAAGTTACATGGTGGTGACCAAAGTTGCCAAAACGTGTTTATTTCTGCTGAAAAACACGTTTTGACAATTTCTGATCACTGGGGTTAAGGGCTGACTCTGTGGGCTCTTCTGAGCCAGGCAGTTACACTGCGATTCTAAGTGCTGAGAAAACGTGTTTATTTCGTGCTGAAAAACACGTTTTGAAAACTGTGCTGTTCCTGCCCTATAAGTTACATGGTGGTGACCAAAGTTGCCAAAACGTGTTTATTTCTGCTGAAAAACACGTTTTGACAATTTCTGATCACTGGGGTTAAGGGCTGACTCTGTGGGCTCTTCTGAGGCAGGCAGTTACACTGCGATTCCAAGGGCTGAGAAAACGCGTTTATTTCGGGCTGAAAAACACGTTTTGAAAACTGTGCTGTTCCTGCCCTATAAGTTACATGGGTTTGACCAAAGTTGCCAAAACATGTTTATTTCTGCTGAAAAACACGTTTTGACAATTTCTGATCACTGGGGTTAAGGGCTGACTCTGTGGGCTCTTCTGAGCCAGGCAGTTACACTGCGATTCTAAGGGCTGAGAAAACGTGTTTATTTCGGGCTGAAAAACACGTTTTGAAAACTGTGCTGTTCCTGCCCTATAAGTTACATGGTGGTGACCAAAGTTGCCAAAACGTGTTTATTTCTGCTGAAAAACACGTTTTGACAATTTCTGATCACTGGGGTTAAGGGCTGACTCTGTGGGCTCTTCTGAGCCAGGCAGTTACACTGCGATTCCAAGGGCTGAGAAAACGCGTTTATTTCGGGCTGAAAAACACGTTTTGAAAACTGTGCTGTTCCTGCCCTATAAGTTACATGGTGGTGACCAAAGTTGCCAAAACGTGTTTATTTCTGCTGAAAAACACGTTTTGACATTTTCTGATCACTGGGGTTAAGGGCTGACTCTGTGGGCTCTTCTGAGCCAGGCAGTTACACTGCGATTCCAAGGGCTGAGAAAACGCGTTTATTTCGGGCTGAAAAACACGTTTTGAAAACTGTGCTGTTCCTGCCCTATAAGTTACATGGGTTTGACCAAAGTTGCCAAAACGTGTTTATTTCTGCTGAAAAACACGTTTTGACTATTTCTGATCACTGGGGTTAAGGGCTGACTCTGTGGGCTCTTCTGAGCCAGGCAGTTACACTGCGATTCCAAGGGCTGAGAAAACGCGTTTATTTCGGGCTGAAAAACACGTTTTGAAAACTGTGCTGTTCCTGCCCTATAAGTTACATGGTGGTGACCAAAGTTGCCAAAACGTGTTTATTTCTGCTGAAAAACACGTTTTGACAATTTCTGATCACTGGGGTTAAGGGCTGACTCTGTGGGCTCTTCTGAGCCAGGCAGTTACACTGCGATTCCAAGGGCTGAGAAAACGCGTTTATTTCGGGCTGAAAAACACGTTTTGAAAACTGTGCTGTTCCTGCCCTATAAGTTACATGGTGGTGACCAAAGTTGCCAAAACGTGTTTATTTCTGCTGAAAAACACGTTTAGACAATTTCTGATCACTGGGGTTAAGGGCTGACTCTGTGGGCTCTTCTGAGCCAGGCAGTTACACTGCGATTCTAAGGGCTGAGAAAACGCGTTTATTTCGGGCTGAAAAACACGTTTTGAAAACTGTGCTGTTCTTGCCCTATAAGTTACATGGTGGTGACCAAAGTTGCCAAAACGTGTTTATTTCTGCTGAAAAACACGTTTTGACAATTTCTGATCACTGGGGTTAAGGGCTGACTCTGTGGGCTCTTCTGAGCCAGGCAGTTACACTGCGATTCCAAGGGCTGAGAAAACGCGTTTATTTCGGGCTGAAAAACACGTTTTGAAAACTGTGCTGTTCCTGCCCTATAAGTTACATGGTGGTGACCAAAGTTGCCAAAACGTGTTTATTTCTGCTGAAAAACACGTTTAGACAATTTCTGATCACTGGGGTTAAGGGCTGACTCTGTGGGCTCTTCTGAGCCAGGCAGTTACACTGCGATTCCAAGGGCTGAGAAAACGCGTTTATTTCGGGCTGAAAAACACGTTTTGAAAACTGTGCTGTTCCTGCCCTATAAGTTACATGGATTTGACCAAAGTTGCCAAAACGTGTTTATTTCTGCTGAAAAACACGTTTTGACAATTTCTGATCACTGGGGTTAAGGGCTGACTCTGTGGGCTCTTCTGAGCCAGGCAGTTACACTGCGATTCTAAGTGCTGAGAAAACGTGTTTATTTCGTGCTGAAAAACACTTTTTGAAAACTGTGCTGTTCCTGCCCTATAAGTTACATGGTGGTGACCAAAGTTGCCAAAACGTGTTTATTTCTGCTGAAAAACACGTTTTGACAATTTCTGATCACTGGGGTTAAGGGCTGACTCTGTGGGCTCTTCTGAGGCAGGCAGTTACACTGCGATTCCAAGGGCTGAGAAAACGCGTTTATTTCGGGCTGAAAAACACGTTTTGAAAACTGTGCTGTTCCTGCCCTATAAGTTACATGGGTTTGACCAAAGTTGCCAAAACGTGTTTATTTCTGCTGAAAAACACGTTTTGACAATTTCTGATCACTGGGGTTAAGGGCTGACTCTGTGGGCTCTTCTGAGCCAGGCAGTTACACTGCGATTCTAAGGGCTGAGAAAACGTGTGTATTTCGGGCTGAAAAACACGTTTTGAAAACTGTGCTGTTCCTGCCCTATAAGTTACATGGTGGTGACCAAAGTTGCCAAAACGTGTTTATTTCTGCTGAAAAACACGTTTTGACAATTTCTGATCACTGGGGTTAAGGGGTGACTCAGTGTGCTCTTCTGAGCCAGGCAGTTACACTGCGATTCCAAGGGCTGAGAAAACGCGTTTATTTCGGGCTGAAAAACACGTTTTGAAAACTGTGCTGTTCCTGCCCTATAAGTTACATGGGTTTGACCAAAGTTGCCAAAACGTGTTTATTTCTGCTGAAAAACACGTTTTGACAATTTCTGATCACTGGGGTTAAGGGCTGACTCTGTGGGCTTTCTGAGCCAGGCAGTTACATTGCGATTCTAAGGGCTGAGAAAACGTGTTTATTTCGGTCTGAAAAACACGTTTTGAAAACTGTGCTGTTCCTGCCCTATAAGTTACATGGATTTGACCAAAGTTGCCAAAACGTGTTTATTTCTGCTGAAAAACACGTTTTGACAATTTCTGATCACTGGGGTTAAGGGCTGACTCTGTGGGCTCTTCTGAGCCAGGCAGTTACACTGCGATTCTAAGTGCTGAGAAAACGTGTTTATTTCGTGCTGAAAAACACGTTTTGAAAACTGTGCTGTTCCTGCCCTATAAGTTACATGGTGGTGACCAAAGTTGCCAAAACGTGTTTATTTCTGCTGAAAAACACGTTTTGACAATTTCTGATCACTGGGGTTAAGGGCTGACTCTGTGGGCTCTTCTGAGGCAGGCAGTTACACTGCGATTCCAAGGGCTGAGAAAACGCGTTTATTTCGGGCTGAAAAACACGTTTTGAAAACTGTGCTGTTCCTGCCCTATAAGTTACATGGGTTTGACCAAAGTTGCCAAAACGTGTTTATTTCTGCTGAAAAACACGTTTTGACAATTTCTGATCACTGGGGTTAAGGGCTGACTCTGTGGGCTCTTCTGAGCCAGGCAGTTACACTGCGATTCTAAGGGCTGAGAAAACGTGTTTATTTCGGGCTGAAAAACACGTTTTGAAAACTGTGCTGTTCCTGCCCTATAAGTTACATGGTGGTGACCAAAGTTGCCAAAACGTGTTTATTTCTGCTGAAAAACACGTTTTGACAATTTCTGATCACTGGGGTTAAGGGCTGACTCTGTGGGCTCTTCTGAGCCAGGCAGTTACACTGCGATTCCAAGGGCTGAGAAAACGCGTTTATTTCGGGCTGAAAAACACGTTTTGAAAACTGTGCTGTTCCTGCCCTATAAGTTACATGGTGGTGACCAAAGTTGCCAAAACGTGTTTATTTCTGCTGAAAAACACGTTTTGACATTTTCTGATCACTGGGGTTAAGGTCTGAATCTGTGGGCTCTTCTGAGCCAGGCAGTTACACTGCGATTCCAAGGGCTGAGAAAACGCGTTTATTTCGGGCTGAAAAACACGTTTTGAAAACTGTGCTGTTCCTGTCCTATAAGTTACATGGGTTTGACCAAAGTTGCCAAAACGTGTTTATTTCTGCTGAAAAACACGTTTTGACAATTTATGATCACTGGGGTTAAGGGCTGACTCTGTGGGCTCTTCTGAGCCAGGCAGTTACATTGCGATTCTAAGGGCTGAGAAAACGTGTTTATTTCGGTCTGAAAAACACGTTTTGAAAACTGTGCTGTTCCTGCCCTATAAGTTACATGGTGGTGACCAAAGTTGCCAAAACGTGTTTATTTCTGCTGAAAAACACGTTTTGACAATTTCTGATCACTGGGGTTAAGGGCTGACTCTGTGGGCTCTTCTGAGCCAGGCAGTTACACTGCGATTCTAAGTGCTGAGAAAACGTGTTTATTTCGTGCTGAAAAACACGTTTTGAAAACTGTGCTGTTCCTGCCCTATAAGTTACATGGTGGTGACCAAAGTTGCCAAAACGTGTTTATTTCTGCTGAAAAACACGTTTTGACAATTTCTGATCACTGGGGTTAAGGGCTGACTCTGTGGGCTCTTCTGAGCCAGGCAGTTACACTGCGATTCCAAGGGCTGAGAAAACGCGTTTATTTCGGGCTGAAAAACACGTTTTGAAAACTGTGCTGTTCCTGCCCTATAAGTTACATGGTGGTGACCAAAGTTGCCAAAACGTGTTTATTTCTGCTGAAAAACACGTTTTGACAATTTCTGATCACTGGGGTTAAGGGCTGACTCTGTGGGCTCTTCTGAGCCAGGCAGTTACACTGCGATTCCAAGGGCTGAGAAAACGCGTTTATTTCGGGCTGAAAAACACGTTTTGAAAACTGTGCTGTTCCTGCCCTATAAGTTACATGGGTTTGACCAAAGTTGCCAAAACGTGTTTATTTCTGCTGAAAAACACGTTTTGACAATTTCTGATCACTGGGGTTAAGGGCTGACTCTGTGGGCTCTTCTGAGCCAGGCAGTTACACTGCGATTCCAAGGGCTGAGAAAACGCGTTTATTTCGGGCTGAAAAACACGTTTTGAAAACTGTGCTGTTCCTGCCCTATAAGTTACATGGTGGTGACCAAAGTTGCCAAAACGTGTTTATTTCTGCTGAAAAACACGTTTAGACAATTTCTGATCACTGGGGTTAAGGGCTGACTCTGTGGGCTCTTCTGAGCCAGGCAGTTACACTGCGATTCCAAGGGCTGAGAAAACGCGTTTATTTCGGGCTGAAAAACACGTTTTGAAAACTGTGCTGTTCCTGCCCTATAAGTTACATGGATTTGACCAAAGTTGCCAAAACGTGTTTATTTCTGCTGAAAAACACGTTTTGACAATTTCTGATCACTGGGGTTAAGGGCTGACTCTGTGGGCTCTTCTGAGCCAGGCAGTTACACTGCGATTCTAAGTGCTGAGAAAACGTGTTTATTTCGTGCTGAAAAACACTTTTTGAAAACTGTGCTGTTCCTGCCCTATAAGTTACATGGTGGTGACCAAAGTTGCCAAAACGTGTTTATTTCTGCTGAAAAACACGTTTTGACAATTTCTGATCACTGGGGTTAAGGGCTGACTCTGTGGGCTCTTCTGAGGCAGGCAGTTACACTGCGATTCCAAGGGCTGAGAAAACGCGTTTATTTCGGGCTGAAAAACACGTTCTGAAAACTGTGCTGTTCCTGCCCTATAAGTTACATGGGTTTGACCAAAGTTGCCAAAACATGTTTATTTCTGCTGAAAAACACGTTTTGACAATTTCTGATCACTGGGGTTAAGGGCTGACTCTGTGGGCTCTTCTGAGGCAGGCAGTTACACTGCGATTCCAAGGGCTGAGAAAACGCGTTTATTTCGGGCTGAAAAACACGTTTTGAAAACTGTGCTGTTCCTGCCCTATAAGTTACATGGGTTTGACCAAAGTTGCCAAAACGTGTTTATTTCTGCTGAAAAACACGTTTTGACAATTTCTGATCACTGGGGTTAAGGGCTGACTCTGTGGGCTCTTCTGAGCCAGGCAGTTACACTGCGATTCTAAGGGCTGAGAAAACGTGTTTATTTCGGGCTGAAAAACACGTTTTGAAAACTGTGCTGTTCCTGCCCTATAAGTTACATGGTGGTGACCAAAGTTGCCAAAACGTGTTTATTTCTGCTGAAAAACACGTTTTGACAATTTCTGATCACTGGGGTTAAGGGGTGACTCAGTGTGCTCTTCTGAGCCAGGCAGTTACACTGCGATTCCAAGGGCTGAGAAAACGCGTTTATTTCGGGCTGAAAAACACGTTTTGAAAACTGTGCTGTTCCTGCCCTATAAGTTACATGGGTTTGACCAAAGTTGCCAAAACGTGTTTATTTCTGCTGAAAAACACGTTTTGACAATTTCTGATCACTGGGGTTAAGGGCTGACTCTGTGGGCTCTTCTGAGCCAGGCAGTTACACTGCGATTCTAAGGGCTGAGAAAACGTGTTTATTTCGGGCTGAAAAACACGTTTTGAAAACTGTGCTGTTCCTGCCCTATAAGTTACATGGTGGTGACCAAAGTTGCCAAAACGTGTTTATTTCTGCTGAAAAACACGTTTTGACAATTTCTGATCACTGGGGTTAAGGGCTGACTCTGTGGGCTCTTCTGAGCCAGGCAGTTACACTGCGATTCCAAGGGCTGAGAAAACGCGTTTATTTCGGGCTGAAAAACACGTTTTGAAAACTGTGCTGTTCCTGCCCTATAAGTTACATGGTGGTGACCAAAGTTGCCAAAACGTGTTTATTTCTGCTGAAAAACACGTTTTGACATTTTCTGATCACTGGGGTTAAGGTCTGAATCTGTGGGCTCTTCTGAGCCAGGCAGTTACACTGCGATTCCAAGGGCTGAGAAAACGCGTTTATTTCGGGCTGAAAAACACGTTTTGAAAACTGTGCTGTTCCTGTCCTATAAGTTACATGGGTTTGACCAAAGTTGCCAAAACGTGTTTATTTCTGCTGAAAAACACGTTTTGACAATTTATGATCACTGGGGTTAAGGGCTGACTCTGTGGGCTCTTCTGAGCCAGGCAGTTACACTGCGATTCTAAGTGCTGAGAAAACGTGTTTATTTCGTGCTGAAAAACACGTTTTGAAAACTGTGCTGTTCCTGCCCTATAAGTTACATGGTGGTGACCAAAGTTGCCAAAACGTGTTTATTTCTGCTGAAAAACACGTTTTGACAATTTCTGATCACTGGGGTTAAGGGCTGACTCTGTGGGCTCTTCTGAGCCAGGCAGTTACACTGCGATTCCAAGGGCTGAGAAAACGCGTTTATTTCGGGCTGAAAAACACGTTTTGAAAACTGTGCTGTTCCTGCCCTATAAGTTACATGGTGGTGACCAAAGTTGCCAAAACGTGTTTATTTCTGCTGAAAAACACGTTTTGACAATTTCTGATCACTGGGGTTAAGGGCTGACTCTGTGGGCTCTTCTGAGCCAGGCAGTTACACTGCGATTCCAAGGGCTGAGAAAACGCGTTTATTTCGGGCTGAAAAACACGTTTTGAAAACTGTGCTGTTCCTGCCCTATAAGTTACATGGGTTTGACCAAAGTTGCCAAAACGTGTTTATTTCTGCTGAAAAACACGTTTTGACAATTTCTGATCACTGGGGTTAAGGGCTGACTCTGTGGGCTCTTCTGAGCCAGGCAGTTACACTGCGATTCCAAGGGCTGAGAAAACGCGTTTATTTCGGGCTGAAAAACACGTTTTGAAAACTGTGCTGTTCCTGTCCTATAAGTTACATGGGTTTGACCAAAGTTGCCAAAACGTGTTTATTTCTGCTGAAAAACACGTTTTGACAATTTATGATCACTGGGGTTAAGGGCTGACTCTGTGGGCTCTTCTGAGCCAGGCAGTTACATTGCGATTCTAAGGGCTGAGAAAACGTGTTTATTTCGGTCTGAAAAACACGTTTTGAAAACTGTGCTGTTCCTGCCCTATAAGTTACATGGTGGTGACCAAAGTTGCCAAAACGTGTTTATTTCTGCTGAAAAACACGTTTTGACAATTTCTGATCACTGGGGTTAAGGGCTGACTCTGTGGGCTCTTCTGAGCCAGGCAGTTACACTGCGATTCCAAGGGCTGAGAAAACGCGTTTATTTCGGGCTGAAAAACACGTTTTGAAAACTGTGCTGTTCCTGCTCTATAAGTTACATGGTGGTGACCAAAGTTGCCAAAACGTGTTTATTTCTGCTGAAAAACACGTTTTGACAATTTCTGATCACTGGGGTTAAGGGCTGACTCTGTGGGCTCTTCTGAGCCAGGCAGTTACACTGCGATTCCAAGGGCTGAGAAAACGCGTTTATTTCGGGCTGAAAAACACGTTTTGAAAACTGTGCTGTTCCTGCCCTATAAGTTACATGGGTTTGACCAAAGTTGCCAAAACGTGTTTATTTCTGCTGAAAAACACGTTTTGACAATTTCTGATCACTGGGGTTAAGGGCTGACTCTGTGGGCTCTTCTGAGCCAGGCAGTTACACTGCGATTCCAAGGGCTGAGAAAACGCGTTTATTTCGGGCTGAAAAACACGTTTTGAAAACTGTGCTGTTCCTGCCCTATAAGTTACATGGTGGTGACCAAAGTTGCCAAAACGTGTTTATTTCTGCTGAAAAACACGTTTTGACAATTTCTGATCACTGGGGTTAAGGGCTGACTCTGTGGGCTCTTCTGAGCCAGGCAGTTACACTGCGATTCCAAGGGCTGAGAAAACGCGTTTATTTCGGGCTGAAAAACACGTTTTGAAAACTGTGCTGTTCCTGCCCTATAAGTTACATGGTGGTGACCAAAGTTGCCAAAACGTGTTTATTTCTGCTGAAAAACACGTTTTGACAATTTCTGATCACTGGGGTTAAGGGCTGACTCTGTGGGCTCTTCTGAGCCAGGCAGTTACACTGCGATTCCAAGGGTTGAGAAAACGCGTTTATTTCGGGCTGAAAAACACGTTTTGAAAACTGTGCTGTTCCTGCCCTATAAGTTACATGGTGGTGACCAAAGTTGCCAAAACGTGTTTATTTCTGCTGAAAAACACGTTTTGACAATTTCTGATCACTGGGGTTAAGGGGTGACTCAGTGTGCTCTTCTGAGCCAGGCAGTTACACTGCGATTCCAAGGGCTGAGAAAACGCGTTTATTTCGGGCTGAAAAACACGTTTTGAAAACTGTGCTGTTCCTGCCCTATAAGTTACATGGTGGTGACCAAAGTTGCCAAAACGTGTTTATTTCTGCTGAAAAACACGTTTTGACAATTTCTGATCACTGGGGTTAAGGGGTGACTCAGTGTGCTCTTCTGAGCCAGGCAGTTACACTGCGATTCCAAGGGCTGAGAAAACGCGTTTATTTCGGGCTGAAAAACACGTTTTGAAAACTGTGCTGTTCCTGCCCTATAAGTTACATGGGTTTGACCAAAGTTGCCAAAACGTGTTTATTTCTGCTGAAAAACACGTTTTGACAATTTCTGATCACTGGGGTTAAGGGCTGACTCTGTGGGCTTTCTGAGCCAGGCAGTTACATTGCGATTCTAAGGGCTGAGAAAACGTGTTTATTTCGGTCTGAAAAACACGTTTTGAAAACTGTGCTGTTCCTGCCCTATAAGTTACATGGATTTGACCAAAGTTGCCAAAACGTGTTTATTTCTGCTGAAAAACACGTTTTGACAATTTCTGATCACTGGGGTTAAGGGCTGACTCTGTGGGCTCTTCTGAGCCAGGCAGTTACACTGCGATTCCAAGGGCTGAGAAAACGCGTTTATTTCGGGCTGAAAAACACATTTTGAAAACTGTGCTGTTCTTGCCCTATAAGTTACATGGTGGTGACCAAAGTTGCCAAAACGTGTTTATTTCTGCTGAAAAACACGTTTTGACAATTTCTGATCACTGGGGTTAAGGGCTGACTCTGTGGGCTCTTCTGAGCCAGGCAGTTACACTGCGATTCCAAGGGCTGAGAAAACGCGTTTATTTCGGGCTGAAAAACACGTTTTGAAAACTGTGCTGTTCCTGCCCTATAAGTTACATGGTGGTGACCAAAGTTGCCAAAACGTGTTTATTTCTGCTGAAAAACACGTTTTGACAATTTCTGATCACTGGGGTTAAGGGCTGACTCTGTGGGCTCTTCTGAGGCAGGCAGTTACACTGCGATTCCAAGGGCTGAGAAAACGCGTTTATTTCGGGCTGAAAAACACGTTTTGAAAACTGTGCTGTTCCTGCCCTATAAGTTACATGGGTTTGACCAAAGTTGCCAAAACGTGTTTATTTCTGCTGAAAAACACGTTTTGACAATTTCTGATCACTGGGGTTAAGGGCTGACTCTGTGGGCTCTTCTGAGCCAGGCAGTTACACTGCGATTCTAAGGGCTGAGAAAACGTGTTTATTTCGGGCTGAAAAACACGTTTTGAAAACTGTGCTGTTCCTGCCCTATAAGTTACATGGTGGTGACCAAAGTTGCCAAAACGTGTTTATTTCTGCTGAAAAACACGTTTTGACAATTTCTGATCACTGGGGTTAAGGGCTGACTCTGTGGGCTCTTCTGAGCCAGGCAGTTACACTGCGATTCCAAGGGCTGAGAAAACGCGTTTATTTCGGGCTGAAAAACACGTTTTGAAAACTGTGCTGTTCCTGCCCTATAAGTTACATGGTGGTGACCAAAGTTGCCAAAACGTGTTTATTTCTGCTGAAAAACACGTTTTGACAATTTCTGATCACTGGGGTTAAGGGCTGACTCTGTGGGCTCTTCTGAGCCAGGCAGTTACACTGCGATTCCAAGGGCTGAGAAAACGCGTTTATTTCGGGCTGAAAAACACGTTTTGAAAACTGTGCTGTTCCTGCCCTATAAGTTACATGGTGGTGACCAAAGTTGCCAAAACGTGTTTATTTCTGCTGAAAAACACGTTTTGACAATTTCTGATCACTGGGGTTAAGGGGTGACTCAGTGTGCTCTTCTGAGCCAGGCAGTTACACTGCGATTCCAAGGGCTGAGAAAACGCGTTTATTTCGGGATGAAAAACACGTTTTGAAAACTGTGCTGTTCCTGCCCTATAAGTTACATGGTGGTGACCAAAGTTGCCAAAACGTGTTTATTTCTGCTGAAAAACACGTTTAGACAATTTCTGATCACTGGGGTTAAGGGCTGACTCTGTGGGCTCTTCTGAGCCAGGCAGTTACACTGCGATTCCAAGGGCTGAGAAAACGCGTTTATTTCGGGCTGAAAAACACGTTTTGAAAACTGTGCTGTTCCTGCCCTATAAGTTACATGGATTTGACCAAAGTTGCCAAAACGTGTTTATTTCTGCTGAAAAACACGTTTTGACAATTTCTGATCACTGGGGTTAAGGGCTGACTCTGTGGGCTCTTCTGAGCCAGGCAGTTACACTGCGATTCTAAGTGCTGAGAAAACGTGTTTATTTCGTGCTGAAAAACACGTTTTGAAAACTGTGCTGTTCCTGCCCTATAAGTTACATGGTGGTGACCAAAGTTGCCAAAACGTGTTTATTTCTGCTGAAAAACACGTTTTGACAATTTCTGATCACTGGGGTTAAGGGCTGACTCTGTGGGCTCTTCTGAGCCAGGCAGTTACACTGCGATTCCAAGGGCTGAGAAAACGCGTTTATTTCGGGCTGAAAAACACGTTTTGAAAACTGTGCTGTTCCTGCCCTATAAGTTACATGGGTTTGACCAAAGTTGCCAAAACGTGTTTATTTCTGCTGAAAAACACGTTTTGACAATTTCTGATCACTGGGGTTAAGGGCTGACTCTGTGGGCTCTTCTGAGCCAGGCAGTTACACTGCGATTCTAAGGGCTGAGAAAACGTGTTTATTTCGGGCTGAAAAACACGTTTTGAAAACTGTGCTGTTCCTGCCCTATAAGTTACATGGTGGTGACCAAAGTTGCCAAAACGTGTTTATTTCTGCTGAAAAACACGTTTTGACAATTTCTGATCACTGGGGTTAAGGGCTGACTCTGTGGGCTCTTCTGAGCCAGGCAGTTACACTGCGATTCCAAGGGCTGAGAAAACGCGTTTATTTCGGGCTGAAAAACACGTTTTGAAAACTGTGCTGTTCCTGCCCTATAAGTTACATGGTGGTGACCAAAGTTGCCAAAACGTGTTTATTTCTGCTGAAAAACACGTTTAGACAATTTCTGATCACTGGGGTTAAGGGCTGACTCTGTGGGCTCTTCTGAGCCAGGCAGTTACACTGCGATTCTAAGGGCTGAGAAAACGCGTTTATTTCGGGCTGAAAAACACGTTTTGAAAACTGTGCTGTTCTTGCCCTATAAGTTACATGGTGGTGACCAAAGTTGCCAAAACGTGTTTATTTCTGCTGAAAAACACGTTTTGACAATTTCTGATCACTGGGGTTAAGGGCTGACTCTGTGGGCTCTTCTGAGCCAGGCAGTTACACTGCGATTCCAAGGGCTGAGAAAACGCGTTTATTTCGGGCTGAAAAACACGTTTTGAAAACTGTGCTGTTCCTGCCCTATAAGTTACATGGTGGTGACCAAAGTTGCCAAAACGTGTTTATTTCTGCTGAAAAACACGTTTTGACAATTTCTGATCACTGGGGTTAAGGGCTGACTCTGTGGGCTCTTCTGAGCCAGGCAGTTACACTGCGATTCCAAGGGCTGAGAAAACGCGTTTAATTCGGGCTGAAAAACACGTTTTGAAAACTGTGCTGTTCCTGCCCTATAAGTTACATGGTGGTGACCAAAGTTGCCAAAACGTGTTTATTTCTGCTGAAAAACACGTTTTGACAATTTCTGATCACTGGGGTTAAGGGGTGACTCAGTGTGCTCTTCTGAGCCAGGCAGTTACACTGCGATTCCAAGGGCTGAGAAAACGCGTTTATTTCGGGCTGAAAAACACGTTTTGAAAACTGTGCTGTTCCTGCCCTATAAGTTACATGGTGGTGACCAAAGTTGCCAAAACGTGTATATTTCTGCTGAAAAACACGTTTAGACAATTTCTGATCACTGGGGTTAAGGGCTGACTCTGTGGGCTCTTCTGAGCCAGGCAGTTACACTGCGATTCCAAGGGCTGAGAAAACGCGTTTATTTCGGGCTGAAAAACACGTTTTGAAAACTGTGCTGTTCCTGCCCTATAAGTTACATGGATTTGACCAAAGTTGCCAAAACGTGTTTATTTCTGCTGAAAAACACGTTTTGACAATTTCTGATCACTGGGGTTAAGGGCTGACTCTGTGGGCTCTTCTGAGCCAGGCAGTTACACTGCGATTCTAAGTGCTGAGAAAACGTGTTTATTTCGTGCTGAAAAACACGTTTTGAAAACTGTGCTGTTCCTGCCCTATAAGTTACATGGTGGTGACCAAAGTTGCCAAAACGTGTTTATTTCTGCTGAAAAACACGTTTTGACAATTTCTGATCACTGGGGTTAAGGGCTGACTCTGTGGGCTCTTCTGAGGCAGGCAGTTACACTGCGATTCCAAGGGCTGAGAAAACGCGTTTATTTCGGGCTGAAAAACACGTTTTGAAAACTGTGCTGTTCCTGCCCTATAAGTTACATGGGTTTGACCAACGTTGCCAAAACGTGTTTATTTCTGCTGAAAAACACGTTTTGACAATTTCTGATCACTGGGGTTAAGGGCTGACTCTGTGGGCTCTTCTGAGCCAGGCAGTTACACTGCGATTCCAAGGGCTGAGAAAACGCGTTTATTTCGGGCTGAAAAACACATTTTGAAAACTGTGCTGTTCTTGCCCTATAAGTTACATGGTGGTGACCAAAGTTGCCAAAACGTGTTTATTTCTGCTGAAAAACACGTTTTGACAATTTCTGATCACTGGGGTTAAGGGCTGACTCTGTGGGCTCTTCTGAGCCAGGCAGTTACACTGCGATTCCAAGGGCTGAGAAAACGCGTTTATTTCGGGCTGAAAAACACGTTTTGAAAACTGTGCTGTTCCTGCCCTATAAGTTACATGGTGGTGACCAAAGTTGCCAAAACGTGTTTATTTCTGCTGAAAAACACGTTTTGACAATTTCTGATCACTGGGGTTAAGGGCTGACTCTGTGGGCTCTTCTGAGCCAGGCAGTTACACTGCGATTCCAAGGGCTGAGAAAACGCGTTTATTTCGGGCTGAAAAACACGTTTTGAAAACTGTGCTGTTCCTGCCCTATAAGTTACATGGTGGTGACCAAAGTTGCCAAAACGTGTTTATTTCTGCTGAAAAACACGTTTTGACAATTTCTGATCACTGGGGTTAAGGGCTGACTCTGTGGGCTCTTCTGAGCCAGGCAGTTACACTGCGATTCCAAGGGCTGAGAAAACGCGTTTATTTCGGGCTGAAAAACACGTTTTGAAAACTGTGCTGTTCCTGCCCTATAAGTTACATGGATTTGACCAAAGTTGCCAAAACGTGTTTATTTCTGCTGAAAAACACGTTTTGACAATTTCTGATCACTGGGGTTAAGGGCTGACTCTGTGGGCTCTTCTGAGCCAGGCAGTTACACTGCGATTCTAAGTGCTGAGAAAACGTGTTTATTTCGTGCTGAAAAACACGTTTTGAAAACTGTGCTGTTCCTGCCCTATAAGTTACATGGTGGTGACCAAAGTTGCCAAAACGTGTTTATTTCTGCTGAAAAACACGTTTTGACAATTTCTGATCACTGGGGTTAAGGGCTGACTCTGTGGGCTCTTCTGAGGCAGGCAGTTACACTGCGATTCCAAGGGCTGAGAAAACGCGTTTATTTCGGGCTGAAAAACACGTTTTGAAAACTGTGCTGTTCCTGCCCTATAAGTTACATGGGTTTGACCAAAGTTGCCAAAACGTGTTTATTTCTGCTGAAAAACACGTTTTGACAATTTCTGATCACTGGGGTTAAGGGCTGACTCTGTGGGCTCTTCTGAGCCAGGCAGTTACACTGCGATTCTAAGGGCTGAGAAAACGTGTTTATTTCGGGCTGAAAAACACGTTTTGAAAACTGTGCTGTTCCTGCCCTATAAGTTACATGGTGGTGACCAAAGTTGCCAAAACGTGTTTATTTCTGCTGAAAAACACGTTTAGACAATTTCTGATCACTGGGGTTAAGGGCTGACTCTGTGGGCTCTTCTGAGCCAGGCAGTTACACTGCGATTCTAAGGGCTGAGAAAACGCGTTTATTTCGGGCTGAAAAACACGTTTTGAAAACTGTGCTGTTCTTGCCCTATAAGTTACATGGTGGTGACCAAAGTTGCCAAAACGTGTTTATTTCTGCTGAAAAACACGTTTTGACAATTTCTGATCACTGGGGTTAAGGGCTGACTCTGTGGGCTCTTCTGAGCCAGGCAGTTACACTGCGATTCCAAGGGCTGAGAAAACGCGTTTATTTCGGGCTGAAAAACACGTTTTGAAAACTGTGCTGTTCCTGCCCTATAAGTTACATGGTGGTGACCAAAGTTGCCAAAACGTGTTTATTTCTGCTGAAAAACACGTTTAGACAATTTCTGATCACTGGGGTTAAGGGCTGACTCTGTGGGCTCTTCTGAGCCAGGCAGTTACACTGCGATTCCAAGGGCTGAGAAAACGCGTTTATTTCGGGCTGAAAAACACGTTTTGAAAACTGTGCTGTTCCTGCCCTATAAGTTACATGGATTTGACCAAAGTTGCCAAAACGTGTTTATTTCTGCTGAAAAACACGTTTTGACAATTTCTGATCACTGGGGTTAAGGGCTGACTCTGTGGGCTCTTCTGAGCCAGGCAGTTACACTGCGATTCTAAGTGCTGAGAAAACGTGTTTATTTCGTGCTGAAAAACACTTTTTGAAAACTGTGCTGTTCCTGCCCTATAAGTTACATGGTGGTGACCAAAGTTGCCAAAACGTGTTTATTTCTGCTGAAAAACACGTTTTGACAATTTCTGATCACTGGGGTTAAGGGCTGACTCTGTGGGCTCTTCTGAGGCAGGCAGTTACACTGCGATTCCAAGGGCTGAGAAAACGCGTTTATTTCGGGCTGAAAAACACGTTTTGAAAACTGTGCTGTTCCTGCCCTATAAGTTACATGGGTTTGACCAAAGTTGCCAAAACGTGTTTATTTCTGCTGAAAAACACGTTTTGACAATTTCTGATCACTGGGGTTAAGGGCTGACTCTGTGGGCTCTTCTGAGCCAGGCAGTTACACTGCGATTCTAAGGGCTGAGAAAACGTGTTTATTTCGGGCTGAAAAACACGTTTTGAAAACTGTGCTGTTCCTGCCCTATAAGTTACATGGTGGTGACCAAAGTTGCCAAAACGTGTTTATTTCTGCTGAAAAACACGTTTTGACAATTTCTGATCACTGGGGTTAAGGGGTGACTCAGTGTGCTCTTCTGAGCCAGGCAGTTACACTGCGATTCCAAGGGCTGAGAAAACGCGTTTATTTCGGGCTGAAAAACACGTTTTGAAAACTGTGCTGTTCCTGCCCTATAAGTTACATGGGTTTGACCAAAGTTGCCAAAACGTGTTTATTTCTGCTGAAAAACACGTTTTGACAATTTCTGATCACTGGGGTTAAGGGCTGACTCTGTGGGCTTTCTGAGCCAGGCAGTTACATTGCGATTCTAAGGGCTGAGAAAACGTGTTTATTTCGGTCTGAAAAACACGTTTTGAAAACTGTGCTGTTCCTGCCCTATAAGTTACATGGTGGTGACCAAAGTTGCCAAAACGTGTTTATTTCTGCTGAAAAACACGTTTTGACAATTTCTGATCACTGGGGTTAAGGGCTGACTCTGTGGGCTCTTCTGAGCCAGGCAGTTACACTGCGATTCCAAGGGCTGAGAAAACGCGTTTATTTCGGGCTGAAAAACACGTTTTGAAAACTGTGCTGTTCCTGCCCTATAAGTTACATGGTGGTGACCAAAGTTGTCAAAACGTGTTTATTTCTGCTGAAAAACACGTTTTGACATTTTCTGATCACTGGGGTTAAGGTCTGAATCTGTGGGCTCTTCTGAGCCAGGCAGTTACACTGCGATTCCAAGGGCTGAGAAAACGCGTTTATTTCGGGCTGAAAAACACGTTTTGAAAACTGTGCTGTTCCTGTCCTATAAGTTACATGGGTTTGACCAAAGTTGCCAAAACGTGTTTATTTCTGCTGAAAAACACGTTTTGACAATTTATGATCACTGGGGTTAAGGGCTGACTCTGTGGGCTCTTCTGAGCCAGGCAGTTACACTGCGATTCCAAGGGCTGAGAAAACGCGTTTATTTCGGGCTGAAAAACACGTTTTGAAAACTGTGCTGTTCCTGCCCTATAAGTTACATGGTGGTGACCAAAGTTGCCAAAACGTGTTTATTTCTGCTGAAAAACACGTTTTGACAATTTCTGATCACTGGGGTTAAGGGCTGACTCTGTGGGCTCTTCTGAGCCAGGCAGTTACACTGCGATTCCAAGGGCTGAGAAAACGCGTTTAAATCGGGCTGAAAAACACGTTTTGAAAACTGTGCTGTTCCTGCCCTATAAGTTACATGGTGGTGACCAAAGTTGCCAAAACGTGTTTATTTCTGCTGAAAAACACGTTTTGACAATTTCTGATCACTGGGGTTAAGGGGTGACTCAGTGTGCTCTTCTGAGCCAGGCAGTTACACTGCGATTCCAAGGGCTGAGAAAACGCGTTTATTTCGGGCTGAAAAACACGTTTTGAAAACTGTGCTGTTCCTGCCCTATAAGTTACATGGTGGTGACCAAAGTTGCCAAAACGTGTATATTTCTGCTGAAAAACACGTTTAGACAATTTCTGATCACTGGGGTTAAGGGCTGACTCTGTGGGCTCTTCTGAGCCAGGCAGTTACACTGCGATTCCAAGGGCTGAGAAAACGCGTTTATTTCGGGCTGAAAAACACGTTTTGAAAACTGTGCTGTTCCTGCCCTATAAGTTACATGGATTTGACCAAAGTTGCCAAAACGTGTTTATTTCTGCTGAAAAACACGTTTTGACAATTTCTGATCACTGGGGTTAAGGGCTGACTCTGTGGGCTCTTCTGAGCCAGGCAGTTACACTGCGATTCTAAGTGCTGAGAAAACGTGTTTATTTCGTGCTGAAAAACACGTTTTGAAAACTGTGCTGTTCCTGCCCTATAAGTTACATGGTGGTGACCAAAGTTGCCAAAACGTGTTTATTTCTGCTGAAAAACACGTTTTGACAATTTCTGATCACTGGGGTTAAGGGCTGACTCTGTGGGCTCTTCTGAGGCAGGCAGTTACACTGCGATTCCAAGGGCTGAGAAAACGCGTTTATTTCGGGCTGAAAAACACGTTTTGAAAACTGTGCTGTTCCTGCCCTATAAGTTACATGGGTTTGACCAACGTTGCCAAAACGTGTTTATTTCTGCTGAAAAACACGTTTTGACAATTTCTGATCACTGGGGTTAAGGGCTGACTCTGTGGGCTCTTCTGAGCCAGGCAGTTACACTGCGATTCCAAGGGCTGAGAAAACGCGTTTATTTTGGGCTGAAAAACACATTTTGAAAACTGTGCTGTTCTTGCCCTATAAGTTACATGGTGGTGACCAAAGTTGCCAAAACGTGTTTATTTCTGCTGAAAAACACGTTTTGACAATTTCTGATCACTGGGGTTAAGGGCTGACTCTGTGGGCTCTTCTGAGCCAGGCAGTTACACTGCGATTCCAAGGGCTGAGAAAACGCGTTTATTTCGGGCTGAAAAACACGTTTTGAAAACTGTGCTGTTCCTGCCCTATAAGTTACATGGTGGTGACCAAAGTTGCCAAAACGTGTTTATTTCTGCTGAAAAACACGTTTTGACAATTTCTGATCACTGGGGTTAAGGGCTGACTCTGTGGGCTCTTCTGAGCCAGGCAGTTACACTGCGATTCCAAGGGCTGAGAAAACGCGTTTATTTCGGGCTGAAAAACACGTTTTGAAAACTGTGCTGTTCCTGCCCTATAAGTTATATGGTGGTGACCAAAGTTGCCAAAACGTGTTTATTTCTGCTGAAAAACACGTTTTGACAATTTCTGATCACTGGGGTTAAGGGCTGACTCTGTGGGCTCTTCTGAGCCAGGCAGTTACACTGCGATTCCAAGGGCTGAGAAAACGCGTTTATTTCGGGCTGAAAAACACGTTTTGAAAACTGTGCTGTTCCTGCCCTATAAGTTACATGGATTTGACCAAAGTTGCCAAAACGTGTTTATTTCTGCTGAAAAACACGTTTTGACAATTTCTGATCACTGGGGTTAAGGGCTGACTCTGTGGGCTCTTCTGAGCCAGGCAGTTACACTGCGATTCTAAGTGCTGAGAAAACGTGTTTATTTCGTGCTGAAAAACACGTTTTGAAAACTGTGCTGTTCCTGCCCTATAAGTTACATGGTGGTGACCAAAGTTGCCAAAACGTGTTTATTTCTGCTGAAAAACACGTTTTGACAATTTCTGATCACTGGGGTTAAGGGCTGACTCTGTGGGCTCTTCTGAGGCAGGCAGTTACACTGCGATTCCAAGGGCTGAGAAAACGCGTTTATTTCGGGCTGAAAAACACGTTTTGAAAACTGTGCTGTTCCTGCCCTATAAGTTACATGGGTTTGACCAAAGTTGCCAAAACGTGTTTATTTCTGCTGAAAAACACGTTTTGACAATTTCTGATCACTGGGGTTAAGGGCTGACTCTGTGGGCTCTTCTGAGCCAGGCAGTTACACTGCGATTCTAAGGGCTGAGAAAA